>NW_014577217.1:615920-661891 GCF_000485595.1 Priapulus caudatus | reverse complement strand
TTGATTCGGTTGCCAGTGAGTTTATCAGGAAGAATACACGGCTACAGTACACGTCAGTTGAGCGCTGTCGCTCTGCGGCACTCGTTTGTATTGTGATTCTGACCACTTTTTCCACCATTGTACGCACTCTCTCTTTCTTTCTCTCATCACACACCTTACTACACAATAAAAATTCCTTTTTGTTGCTGCCCCACCGCCTCATACTTTACATCAACTTCTCGTGAGCCACTTATTTCTAGATGAGTCGCCCTCAGCCTCTTGGCATGTGATTATTCTGACATCTCTCCTCAACTCAATGTGTTCATTAAGGTAACGATGGTTTGCATTCCCAGTATGTTCACAAAGATTCTAGAGGACCAATCTCAACCAACTGATGGTGAGGAACATCTGGCTGTGCTAACTGCTGCGGAAAGGTGAGAACTTGCATAAGACTTGAGGAAGAAGCAATGCTACGGGCATTCTTGCATGCTTCATTGAATTCGTATGTCTGTACTCTTGCATCATGCACGTTATACCAATCGAGTATGATAAATATTCTTTTCTTTTTGCTTTTCAGGACAGTGTGGGCACAGACGAGGATTAAATATTTCCGCAAAGGACTCAACAAGCACTCACTGGATGTCATAGAGAAGGCTGCTTTCGTTGTTTCGCTAGACGAGGAAGAATTTCAATACGATCCTGTAAGACTCAGTATAATTACTAATAGCTAGCACTGAGCAGTTACTAAAAACTGCAGGTATGGTTTAATTGAAGTCCCTGCTTGGCAGAGTTTTGAGAAGGGGTGTTAATGATGCAATCAAGAACACATAAACCCTGACGAAACGATAATATACCGATCATATACTCGAACAATGGTAAAAACTGAAAACCACGTCTCAAGTGTTAACTCAAAAGTCGGGGTTTATACGGACTTCTAGCTTGGCTTAGGAACGTGACAGGGACTAATCAGGGGCATGCGGTTTGTCTTATTAAATGGAACAAGCATAGCTGATTAGTAATAAACTAATACATTGTTCAAAATACGTACGTAACGTTAGTCGAATCGACTGAAATTAAGGTTTCCGTTTTTATCCTTGTTTGCAAAATAGTCTTTAGGTTTATGTGCTCTGGATGTAATGAATTGTATATCGTAATGTAGAAATAAGAACCAATAATGTAGCTATTTATAAGCTTATATTTGCTTGTGGCCTACATTAAGTTATCTAGCATGTAATGTGGGGTTAAATCATCAATCCATGATTACAAGGTTTGTTGAGCATTAAAAATCGAAAGTCAGATAGGTTTATTGAACTCAAGAAGGCTTTTTTTGGGTAATGACAGCATAGTGGCACGCACATACTTATTTCCTATGCCCGCAGAATGATTCAAGTCAAATGGACCAGTGGGCGAGTCACCTGCTTCATGGAAACTGTTACAACGTCTGGTTCGATAAGAGCTTCACCTTTATCATTCTAAAGAATGGTCATGTTGGCATAAACGTTGAGCACTCGTGGTAGGTTTATCTACAGCTACATTTGTATTTTTTAACTCGTAGACATTCAGTGATTGATAACGATTTATACGGAATTATCTTCCAACAGCTTAGCATTAGTGTCACATGATTTTATTTGTTTTCTTCAAACCACTTTGCATCACCCAGGCACAATGCTGTAAAGGTTTTCTATGCCTACAAAAATACTTTTGTTTTTAGCTCACCTTGACATCGTCAAGCTGAGCTATTGCCATGGGTCGTCGTACGTCTGTCCGTCCGTCCGTCAACATTTGGCTACGGTCAATCGATAACTCAGCTGATATCCGTTTGACCCACGATGTGTTAGAAAATTGGTTATTGTTACTGCTATGCTCCCATATTGAACCCAGTCTATTTGGAGGCACGCGCAGTCGACGTACTTTTCGAGCCATCGTGGGCAATTTTTTGCGAAAAATGGGAATTTGCCATTAGTTCAGTTCAGGTTCAACGGATTTGCTCATTTTTGGTATGTGAATGAATAAGGGCTAGGGGTTTTGATATTTAACAAAAATTATGCAAATTAGGTAGGTTTTGGCAATTATAAAGGCATATTATATAGCCACAAACAGTCGTGGTGTCACACTCGCTCTGGTTCGTTTTACAAGATTTCATTGACAATATCTTAATGCAAAATTGTATTTCCTCTCCACCCTGCGCGATAAACGTCTATATTAGAGTAAAGTTTTTACAAAACATTTTGAACCAGCATAACCTAATTACGAACGCCATGCTAAGAAACATCAAAGCGGATAGCGCCATCTACCGTCACAATTGGTGATCATTTTGGTTTATAATTTATTGCGAGTATATACAGACTGGCAACCGTGTTGCTACGGCCCTAAAACTCGTACGAAGTAAACATAGGAGTTCTCCCAGTCATATACTCTCCGTTTTATAATCGATGGTTGCTCAATAAAACTGACTTCTTCTCACTCACTCATTGTGTCTTTTTTGTGGTGAGCTACAGTGTCATTGGACACTTTCATTTAAATTGGTACCCTTTTCTAAAATGCTAAATGCATTGGTTACTACTTACTCGAGGTGAATGTTTTTGCAATGTACATAAGGCCATTTTATTAATTTTAAAAAGGCATATTAAGGATAATTAGTTAACTTAATCTTAGCGGTTAATCTGTACGCTGTTTTCAGTGAAATGGCTATTCCTAGGATGAAAAACGTTTTGCATTTGTATGGTTTTTTGCCATTAAAAAAACCTCATCATAGATAATCGTCACATTTTAACGTGATATACTAACAAGCATGGCTTTTGTTGTTGACATCTTCATTTCCTCATGTATTTACTACCAGTCCAATGCATGTATTTTTCAGATCTTGGAAGCTTTGTTAATACATTAAAATGCATGCTTTTCTAATATCAGGGAGATGCCCTAAAAATGAATGCTTTTCTAATATCAGGGGAGATGCCCCTAAAAATGCATGCTTTTCTAATATCAAGGGAGATACCCTAAAAACATTGCTTTTCTAAATATCAGGGGGAGATGCCCTAAAAATGCATGCTTTTCTAATAATCAAGGAGATACCCCTCCTAAAAATGCATGCTTTTCTAATATCAGGGAGATGCCCCTCAAGCTGTGGACACACTAGCAATTTTTCAGCCGATTGAGTCAGGCGACTGAGTCGGGGCGACTCAATCGCCTGAAAATTGCCTAGTGTGTCCAGTGAGTCCGCCGGCGATTTTTGAGTCGGTGACTCGAATCAATGACATGTTTGATAAATCGGGCGATTATTTGAGTCGCGGCGACTACATCGCCTAGTGTGTCCGGGTCGCCGATTGTATACATTTATCAGCCAATCAACGGTGCCATTTTTCAATCAACTGCTGACTATCAATCTATGTGGCACGAGTGTTTTAGTGTTGCAGCGGGAGAAAAATCGCCGATGATTCGCGCTGAAATGTGTGTCCACTCAGTCGTCCGGCTCAATCGCCTGAAAAATCGCGTAGTGTGTCCACAGCTTTACATTGCTTACCTGGGTGAGATGGTGTGCGAGGTGAGATGCTTAACGTTGATGAGTTGCTACACACGGTTCATGTTCTCGAAGTGTCCGCCATGTTTACCTTGTTTTTTGTGGGAGAGTTGTCTGCTTTATACGTCATATTTTTGTTTTGTAGTAGTGCATTTTGTGTAGAGTACAAGACTATAACTTCTCTATGAAGTGATTTGTATCACTGTAGGATAGTATCATATACTGGGGGACTCTTCGTTGCTGGCATTATTTTTGGTTACCTTTTTGGTGAGCATAGGGTTGACATCGTAACAGTAGTTTAGCATTTCCATTTGTAAATGGTGCCACATATCAGCGTGGAAAATGCCAAAGATACAAATCTCTTGTAGCTGGCTGTGTACCGTTGATCGCGTTGGTGGTAACTTACCCTGAAGTCCCCATATACCAATACATCTGGGCATGATGAGAAGTACGTGCATATGGCTGGTAGTGGCTCTGTCGGTGGCAGTCAACATGGGATGTAAACAAACAAGGTGATTTTAGGCATGTTTTCAGACTTACCCACTGTGGTGAAAACTATAAACACCTAGAATATTTAGAGCTTGCGTTTTCCTTGATCCATGTAGTTGATTGAGTAATTATTTTATGGATTTTTCATAATTCTATTTTTTGCTTATTTCCTATTATTCCAATATTTCCTATTGATATTTAAACTTTCTAAATATGGCCTGGAAACATCTTAATCTTTGTGCTGACGATGGGGCATTTATGATGGGTTTTTTAATAGTGTTGGATACATCACAATTTTTGTAATTTTTCATGTCTGTATTTAGAATGCTACTGATTGGATAGATTTAGTGTGTGTGCGTGTGTGCGTGCATGTGTGCGTGCGTGGTGCGTGTGTACGTGCGTGCGTGTGTGTGTGTTTCCTCTGTTTTATGTGTGTGCATTTGTTCTATCATTGTTTTATGTCTAAGCTCTACTGCTGAGTGCATGCAATTCCTCAATTTAACATATTTCTCTGTCCCAACCTTTATCTCTCAGCAGCTTATTAAACTGTACCTGTCTAACTAGTCGTTTATGGTAACATCTCCTTTCACCTAACTCTGGCTTCTGCTCGCATCCAACTGCTTGGCTTCACTTTTACTCACTTCCTACCCCGTTCATTTTAATATGATCCTATATTGAAAGTCTCCGATTTCCGTCTTACCTTGTACCACCTCTAGGGCTGATGCGCCAATCACGGCTTATATGTGGGAAGCCACCTTGCACAAGGACAGCAGAGTAGTGAGGTAGGTATATTGTGGTATAATTGTCTATATGATTTATATTGGTTGCTGTGTTACAAGTATTATCTAGATTAGGAAATGGTATTGATCTTGTGTTTGTGTTTAAATATAGAGAAGAGTATTGATTGTTATTGATTATTGTAATGCACCATCCTAACGTGGAGTAGTATATTGTGGACAATACTTATTATGTCTATAATTAAAATAAATGTTAAAAATTTACTTGACAAACACGGTGTGATAATTATATGCAGTTCTTCTGGTAACCATTGCCAGTCATTAGTTAAATATGTGTAAGCCTTGGTTTTGTGTTGTTTCTTTCGGATTAGATACAAAGAGGATGGTCACTGCCACGGAACTGTGAGAGATAACCTGCCACCAGTAACCAAGCTGAAGTGGGAGCTTCCAGACGAGGTATGTGTGCGTGCGTGTGTGCGTGCCTGCGTGCGTGCGTGCGTGCGTGTGTGCATGCATGTGTTAGTGTAGTAACTCACTGCAAGAGTCTGATGTTGGCCAACGCAGGCGTTATTGCAGGTACTGGTTTGTGTAGGTGCATAGGAAGTGTTTAGGTGATTCTAGTTGAGCCAATAACTAACTTGGGTACTATATGCTGATGGTTGAAAATAACCCTAGACTTGGAAATTAAAAATAGATGCTAGTTCTTCCGAGTGTCTTTAATTATAAATCATATATATATAAATATATATATATACGTCGTTATTTAATGCCTGCGTTCACTGTTGTGTTGTGGTGTGTGTTGGCAGTGTGTAAAAACGATTGAAAGCCAACTTGTAGCTGCTCAAAAGCTGGCCAATGACGTTGATCTCAAGTTGATCATTTGGAGCGAGTGGGGAAAGGGCTTCATAAAGAACTGCAAGGTTAGCCCTGATGCATTCATCCAGATGGCCCTGCAGCTGGCTTACTATAGGGTAGGTATTCACAGAGATAAGATGCTGTCTATATGTTTTACCAGTTGGCTAAATGAATGCTCTTCTAAGTGTTCCTTTTTTGAAACAACAGTTTTTTTACTGCCTCCATGCTCTGGCAAGTACCATTTTGTATTACTGTGCACATATCTGGCTGGACACGATATAGCCAGGCATAATTAAGCAATGGCCTTGAAAATTTGCATTATGTATACAAAAAAATATAGTCTATCATGACGTGTCACAAGTGTAAGTGTTTGGGTATGAGTGAAACGTGTGCATGTACATGCTGCAGGATTCTGGCGAGTTCAGCTTGACTTATGAAGCCTCGATGACTCGTCTGTACCGTGAAGGTCGTACCGAGACTGTTCGCCCAGTTACCATGGAGTCCTGTGCTTTTGTTAGAGCCATGGAGGATCAAACAACATCGGTATATTGATGCTTTCCTTGTACTAACGCTAGTCACATGAGAAGGGAAGTCCACAGGAGAATGGGCACAAGATAATATAACATGCACCCCTCGAAAAACCCAGGGCCCATTCTCAGAAACAAAATTAAAGTAGTCTAACATTAGTCTTAACATTAAAACTTTTTTCATAGACCATTGACAGAAACATAGTAAAATGTCAAGTTTCTTATACGTAGTGTATAGCGGTCTGGTCTGCGAAAAAAAGTTAGTGTAAGACTAATGTTAAGATTAATTTTGTTTCTGACAACGGCCGTTTGTTTTTTAGCTCAGCTGAGGAAGTCAGATGCAGCTTGTAGAATCGCATGATTGTCCGTCCGTGCGTCCGTCCGGCCGTCCGTCCGTGAACAGTTGGGCACAAATCTTAACCGCTCGACGTACGGTCTTGATATTCGGGACGTCGGGGGGGATCGCGAAAAGGACTCGGGATGTCGAATTTGGGGGTCAAGGGTCAAAGGTAGAGATGTGTTAATGGAGGGGGAATATTTCCCCCTTAACTTAAGGTATAGGAGGAAATACGGAATTGCGGCACAAATCTCAACGGCTCGACCTACGCTCTTATAATATTCGATGTATAGTGTGATGGGGAGGATCACCAGCGCGAAATTGGAGGTCACAGGTCAAAGGGCAGTGGGGGAAAAGTCAGATATCAGACATTTTCTGAGGACATGGTCTAACGGACCAAGTGCAAAACTTTTTTGTTTCAGCGCTGATCTACCATTTTTATCACTTTATTGAAAGGGCCATGAAATCTACTTTCCGCTGACGTGCGAAGAGTAAGTGTCTGATAACCTTTTGACCCTCAAGAGAGGAGGGTTAAACATGGATTTGTTGACTGTTAACAAAGGACTGAACTGCTTTTGCTATTAGAGCCCCCCCCCCCCTATCACCATCACCACTACGCTCGCGCTCGACGCATATCCATGATAACATTGATATAGCGAAGTCATTAAAGTTACACAGCTATATCTTTATTACTGTACTACCGGTATAGCAAAGCCTATCAACGCGGTGGTGTGAGGGCACACTGGATTCGGTTGCCAGTGAGTTTATCAGAAGAATACCCGGCTACAGTACACGTCAGTTGAGCACTGTCACTCTGCGGCACTTGTTCTAATTATAGTGTAGAGGCAAACCTCGAAAAAGGTACTTTTCTCATTGCTGGGGCATCTTTTTTAAAATGTTGTCTAGACATGGATCATACCAGGGTTCGTGTGGTATCTGGAAAACCTGGAACATCCTGTGGTTTTTTTTAGTGGAAAGTCCGAGAAAATAGGCTATTATTATATTTAGTTCTGGAAGGTCCTGGATACTGAACATGTGTCTATTGTGTCCACATTTCACCAATGATAATAATAAGTTCAATGTACTGAAGAGATTGCCCTGTTTACTGTTTGAAAGGCATTAAAACATGATCGTGATTGTTGTTATCAGACTGTTAGCACTAGGATATCGATGTTGGTAATTACAGACTGGGGAGAGGATTACGTTGCTGCGCGCTGCCTGCGAGGTGCACACGCAGCGCTACAAGGATGCAATGCTTGGTAAGGGAGTAGACAGACACCTGTTCTGCCTTTACGTCGTGTCTCGCTACCTGGAGGAGGATTCCAAGTTCCTGGAGAAGGTTCTCAGTGAACCGTGGAAGCTGTCAACCAGTCAGGTAAGATTTAGAACCTCTACTACGTCTAATACCTCTGACATTTATCACATCATATGTTTGTCCTTCTCTGCCAGTTGCACCTTTTTTTGTCTTCATGCATGACTATTTTGATCTGTTTTTCGTTTTTTCCATCATCTCCGTTTCTTCACATATTTGCTGTTGTACACCAGTCTGGCCTATTCTATGTCTTTCCGTGATTACCCTTCTTTAGCCTTTATGACCTGAGTGACCAGATTCCTTTTAAACTGTATGTCAACGTTGAACATTGTATGGTAATATTCTCACTGTTTTATTCATTTTCACTCTTGGTGCAATCAATGCAGTCAGCAAAAAGTCTGATGTCACACTTTCCTATCACCCATATCTGTGTGCACTTGCCTACCAACCAGGTCTTCATATGGACATGTATAGCTTATATATATATATAAGATACTTTCATCTGTGACAGACACCGCACTCGCAGACTAACAAGTGGGACTTCAGTAAGACACCCGAGTACGTGTGCGCAGGTGGAGGGTTTGGGCCGGTAGCAGACGATGGTTATGGCATTTCTTACATCGTTGCTGGCGAAGACTGCATCTTCTTCCATGTCTCATCAAAGTTATCGTCACCGCTAACTGTGAGTTCCTGGCAGCTACGTGTGTTAGCGTGTTGTGAGTTATAGCTTGGATGTGAAGTGGTTGGTAATGATAGGTGTGTGTGGCGGGAGAGGTGTAGACGGGTCACAGGGGAGTTCTAGCTAGTGGGATTCTCTACAGCGTGTTCTATTCTTTCTTCGGTCGCTACAGTTTTCCAACTAAATAGTGCCAATAGATGGCATGACATCTGTGTTTAAGGAACAGTTGTAAAAAGCGTGGTTGAACTTGAAGGCAGTAAGTCATTCTACAGAAGTGACGCCAAGTAAATGTCAGTTTAACTAGTCAAGCCACCTGTTGACAACAGAGTTTATAATCAGGTATTTAGTATTAGCTAGAAGAGAACATAATCAAATACGATTCTATTTATTGGCTAATAATTTCAAAAAGCAATTCGGATGTCATAAATGTACAGAAATATGTACAGATGTGCTATCAATACGCCAAATATAGTTATTGCATCGTGCCTGCACCATGGTAGTAAACTGTGCAAGAATGATTAGAATGTCTCCCTGTGTGACCTTAGTTTTTACTGAAACCAGTGATGACTCGGCATGCTCGTGATTAGCGTGGGAGGCCCACTTCCTTATATCCAAGCCCCAGGGGAGGCCACACCAGCTGAGAACATGATACCTACTAGGCTTGGCTCAGCTGGCAAAGCAATCCGTGGCAGTTGATGTTCCCACCAGTAGCATGTTTGGGAATGGGCTCACATGCAACACAGCAGCAGTAAACCCATGGTTTGCTTCGTAGGTTATGTTATGGCAAGTTGATCTAGCGGCAGTGAATCACCAGCTGTAGCAGGGTGCTGGTCAGATCAGGGTAACTTTTTTCCAGTATTTTGTATTTCCGGTTATTTCCAGTACACTGTCATTTCCTTGTTATGTTTGCCAAACCTGCTGGTTTAACTCTAAACAGGAAAGTGCTTATATATGTCCTTTGAGGGGACACGACTCAGGAGGGAAATTTCAATATGAAATCCTGTGTGAATTCATGACCTTCCCTGTTTATTAGATTTAGATTAAACTTGTGTGTTTGGTTTCTTCATTGGTCTATGTAGCCTTATATAAATCTATTCAATAGTGACATTCACACTTCATTTAGCTGGCTAATAGATAGCAGAAGCTAAGGTAGCCTACTGTGATGCATTCATTCAAAGTAAAAATGAATACACAATATTTTTTTAGAATGGACAAATTTAATGTTTTGTTATCTTATTGTAAAGGTTTTTTAGATCTGGCTAGAATCCTTTACTGCAATGTACGAAAGACTCCAGTACTAACTGTGTAGTTTTATATTTAGACATTTAGGTTTACTATTGGTTAGTACTATTCCAGGATGTCATTAGCCTTGCTTAGTCACCAGTGTGTGTTATGGGAGGTGGTTTGATTACACAGACTCCGGGAGTCCTGGTGATTCATTGCTAGTCAGACACAGTAAAGCTGAATGCATAGCTGAAGCACTAGTGGAGTAGGCATCTTGCATGCAGCGTAGTCAGCAGCTTGAGTCGCACATCCTCTCATCTCCCCCTACTGAAGCTATCCACTGTTTATCCCTGCTGAGCAATAATATAAGAATCATCGGTAGCTAAGCTGACACGGTGCGGGCATGATAGAGGACACTGCGAGATGCTAGAAGTTCTCTGCAAAGTGCATAAGCAGACGTAGACATGATTTAATAGGTGGCTGTGTTGCTAGCTTGGGAGTTTTGTTGATTCGAAGTGCACATGATTCGTGTGATGGCTTCATAAGGAGGAGTCATAGGAATGTTGTGAGAGTGGAAAGCTTTAGGACGTTCCCACATATAAGAGTTGTGTGGAAAGAATTGCGTTGTCCCTTCTATAGTCACTAGTTGGAGAGATATGCAAAATAGGTAGATTTGCTGATTCACTAGGTTGTTGCTGTTGTTATTATTATTGTGTGTGTGTGTGTGTGTGTGTGTGCGTGTGTGTGCGTGCGTGCGTGCGTGCATGCATGTGTGTGTATTGATCATGGTAGTAACATTGCTCATTTATCAGCATACACACCTTACTTGGTATCATAATTCCTTGTCATGGTCTGTCATTCTGAACATGTCAGCATTTCTTAAATGATGTGCACATTTTCGGTAGATTAAATATGCTAAAATTTCACATTTTTACAATTCTCAGCAATCCGTATGCACTCAAAATTGTTTCAGAACTCCGAACGAATGCGAAACAACATTATCAGAGCCGTCGGTGATCTTAGGACCCTCTTCGATTTGACGAATGGAAAGTGATAATCCAAACTGCGACCCGTCCTGCCACTATTGTGGGATTCACTCAAGGTGTGTGGATTACTAGGTAAATGGTTGGTAAAGTGGAGGTTATCTCGAGGTAACATGGAATAATGATACAGACCATGTAGGTGATGAATACGTTGAAGTTAGGTAAAGTATAATTTTGCTGGCTTCTCGAGAAATTTGCAATTATTGATAGCACTCCATTGACTTGTGCTCAAGGAAGTTGTGAATTCATGTATAGTTGAGTGCACTTTATTGTATACATTTGTATTGATATTGTATTTACATTTGTATTACTATTTTGGAAGGTATATAATTAATATTTTATGGTGCACCGTTATAACTCTGTTTTTGCTCTAAAGCCATGTTTGAGGAATGGCCAAAATGTTTTATGCTCTACTATGTGAAGATTTTTGTATGCGGTTCATTCTTATGCATCACAACGTGCAATTTTATAAAGTATTCACGTCCTTATAGCTCAGCAACGACCAATGCAAAGTTTGTAATAAATTCCCCCACACCCGCATACTATTATTTCGTATTATGTACGTTACATTGCTATTATTATGTACTGCATCCCTATGGTTGTACTGAAGGTTGCAGTAATGTTGTTATAGGTGGCTAACTAGGTGTTACGTAATGTTGCCCTCTCGTGGTGTCGCGTGAATGTAAAGAGATGTGCAGGCCCGAGGCTGAACCTCCGATACAATAGACGTTATAACAAAACGCTCACCAGAATTTTCGTGTGCCAGGCCTTTTGTTTTTGCTTTCGTGTAAGTTCTCTCTATATCAGCATTTATAAAATTTGATTTCTTTTCCTATAATTCACACTGAAATGGGTTTAAACTTTTTTTGCTGCAGCGATATAAAACTGCTATGCAGTTACTGGACAATTTCTATATGTGTGCATGTGCGTGTGTGCGTGGGTATGCGCGGGTTCGTTTTGCGTGCGTATGTGTTTGAGTGGAATGGGTGCGTTTCCAAGCAGTAGAGTGTAGCTAGACTGTGAGTAAGCAAATTAAATGTGTATTTGATGTGTGCGTGGCGTGTGCGTGCGTGCGTGCATGCGTGCGTGCGTGCGTTTGTCGTGTCGGGTTGGGTTATAAGTGAGTTTGTAAGCATTATTAAAGGTGCATGTACGGTGAGTGAACAGGTAACGCCTTGCAGATAAGAGGTAACGGGATGTAGATGGGGTGTGTGAGCAGGTAGGATACATGAGCAGGCGTCAGGGTGTATATGAGCAGGTAACTTGGGTAGGTAACCAGGCAACGTAATATCTGCAAAGAACCCGATACGTAAGAAGGCGTTTGGTTACAGGAAAGGTCTGTGATCGGGCAATGCGGGGAACGTAGTGTATGTGGGGGTGGGGGGGGGCAGGCGGCACCCTAACAAGGTTTAAGCTCAGTTGAGCAGAAGTCGGAGTTCGCGAGAAGTGGGCGCGCGTATCCGATGTCGGAGAGAAGTGGAGGCGATGTAGCTCCCACGTCTGTCATCGGGCTCTCCGTGTGGCCTCTGCCCCGTCGCTGGCCTGCCTGTGCGTCATGGCCTAGCTACGTCGTCGTAAGCCCTACGTCGCCGCCACACCTTAAAACGGCCTCACAGATCTTTCCAGTCTGCTGCCCACACTGAATGTTCCCAGTTGCTGAGTATCACTGGTACTGCCGTGTGAGAAAACACCGCGAATGTCACATTTTGGTAAATACGGTTTTCGGTGGCGAACAGTGTGAACTTTAATTGTGTCAGACGATGTAACAAGGGGCGGGATGTAAACCAAGTGCGGGGCGGCAGTTTATGCCTTAAAAACAAGTGTTTAACGGCGTGTCTTCGCTGTGCAGAAATTTATTTCGATACTATGTATTAACTTTAGTTAATCTGGGCTGTTTTATGTATGTACGTCTGTCGAATAAGCTTTTAACGGCTACAAGGTTTGTATTACGCAGTTAGTGATATCGGGAATGATATATATTGATATATTCATACAACTTCGCTGTGTCTGTGTTAATTTTGGGAATCCATATCGGATTTGGTCTAAGCATTTAGATCTCAAACAGTTTATCGAGACGAGAATCTTCTGCATTTGCGCACATTAGGATATTTATGGCATGGTATTATTATATAGTTGTCTGTTGCGTTTTAAAATTGAGCATTCGCGGTTTGTGTTTTGTTTCCGTTAATGAAATTAAAATTGTTTCGTATTTAACAGTATGCGTTACCCTGTACATTGTCATATTCGATTTATTTGAATTATCAATGATATTTAAATGGCCACCACCGCCGCCGCCGCTGAGAAAACGCTACTAATGTTGGATAGATATTGGTTATATTAGGAGTGAATAATAATAGATTCTCTATTATTATTCACTCCTGGTTATATTATATGCCAGGCGAAATGAAATATACATACTGTTGTTCGCCGGATAGTGTTAGTCATGCAGATTGCTGTTGTGGGAAACCATACAAGGTCGCGCGAAGGACAGACACATGACAACGCAAGTTGGATTGACTAGCTCTTCTTGCTCGTGCTAGCTAAATTTGAGCGCAGACCGAGAGCCCATAAAATTCATAGAAATTAAGAATAATGTAGCAGACAGAATATCGCCGGAAAGAACGTTCGAGACGAAAAACGTGCGGCACTTGTAATCAGATAGTCGCGCCGTCAGCTGGTGCAGTCAGCTGTGCTACTGCCTGCTAGCAGGATATCCCCCTCACACGTGCCCCGCACACCGCCGCAATATTCTCATACGCGCCGAACGAATACCAAGCCCGCGCTGTTCCTCGCCCGAAAAACCCGCGGGCGCGTAAAAAGCGTCCGCGTTGAGAATTTAATTTGAGCGTGTAAGACAGGGGGTGGGTAACGTCGGGTGTTGTATTTTCGGCAGGAGCGTGCGCGCGAGGTTGGGGAGGAGAAGGAGGAGGAGGAGGAGGAGGAGGAGTAGGAGTAGGAGGGGCGGTGGAGTCATCGCGCAGCCTGCCCAGGTCAGCGGACTGTACTGGCGGCGGTACGCACCGTGCGCGAACAAAGAGCGACAAGGCGCAGCCAAGCGCGCGTCTGGCCGAGATGCAAATGCACTCGCCGCTAATATTCATAGCATAATGGCAGCGTTTAGTCTAGACTGGCGACGATGTGGGTGACGGTGACGCTGTCGAGCGGCGGTGTGCATACACAGTCGTACGTAGCGCTGTGCATGTCCCGAGGGAAACGTCCCCACCCGTAAAACTATCCGGTGCTTTCGCCTCCCCACGAAAAAAATCCTTTCCTATTTCGTTGATGGCGCGCTGGTGTCCGTCTGGTCATTTCTCCACGCCGCTCACATATGGTTGCTAGCTTCTTACGGGCTCGTGGGCGGAACGTTAACGGCGTGGGAGGCAGTCTGGAGCTGTTGGCGTTGCGTGTGTGCGGGGGAGCAGGAATCACCTGGCTTTTGGCAATGTTAGCGTTGAGAGGCGACGCGCCATCGGAAGCGTGCGCGCATTATTGGCACACGCTCGCCGTATCGCGCGTGCTATAGCGTGCGTGGGCGCGCCAGCGATGCTAATCGCTTTATACCTGCACCACGACCACTTCACATAGCAACAGGCTGTACCACACACCTATATATATATATATATATAATTACTACTGGGTACAGAGTCTATTATTCTTGTCTTCTGTCAATAAATTTTTTTATACGGTTTTTAGTCACCGTCACGCGGTGGTTGCTTGTGACCTTATTCATAACAACCGTAATGTCGGATCTAATAAGTGAGGGCGGCGTGTGTGGGGGGACGTGAAAATTAATATTCTCTCAAACTGGCATACAGAACTAATATTGAACATCTGTTTGTGTATTATTTATTATTCACCGCATTTCGAGTGCAGTAAAGAGATGACAATAACTATTTCCATTTGTGTGATCAGGAATAGGTAATATAGATACGCGTAATAGATAATATCAAGAGTACATAATAGGAGATCTCTATTATGGACTCTTGATAATATAGATTAGATTTTATCTACTGATAAATAAATAAATATATATATATGTGTGTGTGTGTGTGTGCGTGCGTGCGTGCGTGCGTGCGTGCGTGCGTGCGTGCGTGCGCCTGAGTCGAGTGTGTTATCGGTAGTAAAATATAGGGTATGCATTAGATATGCAATATAGGGTAGCTTTCCTCATACTACTAAGAAATCAATGCCAAGAAATACATTTACATATATTACATCACTACCAAGAAATCAATGTGTGTGCGTGCGTGCGTGTAAATTATATTGCGTGCAAAATTTCGTTGTTTTATTGTTTTAAAAACTGCCGGTGATCGCGCGCCTCCAATGCCGATGCAGCAACTATATGTCCATCCACTATGCAATTTTTCAGCCACAGGCTACAGACCGAGGATGTTTGTTGGGGAGGGATTGCAATATCTGATAGTTCACTATTAGTCAAAGTAAGATTATACATATATTTATTGGATACAAATCATCGTTCAGTTAAATAGCAGTTGGGTTATAATTTATATAATTACACTTTTGTAATTAACTAGCTCCCGGTTTGAAACGTGTAAAATAAAAATTCAAAAGTGCAACTTCATTAGGGGTGTAGCTCAGCTGTGAAGTGTTACGGCAGCGGCTATAATTCATGTAGGTTATACTGGGTTTTTTTTCCAATACGTATCATAATATGCCATAAATGTTTGACAATTCTTCCATGGCAACGTGGGTGAAATTATTTTAAACTTGAGCTGTTAAACGTTTACTTTTGTTAATAAAGTAACTTAGTAGAGAAGCACTTAGTGTAAAAGGATGCTTCGCGCTGAATAAAGCAGGTGCTCAGAAACAACCGGTAAAAATTAATCTGCTAGTACATGTCGTATATGTCGTACACGTCGTATCTCTCGCAATTTAAATTTTTACGTATTATACGTACATAGCGTTCTATACGCGACTCTCACACCGGTATGCTCGTTTTGATGCACTATACGTAGTATTGCCGAGTAGTGAGTAATGCAGTGAGCTGCCACTTTATAATTTTTGTGAAGTATTATACTTTTTTTTAAGAAAATATACTTTTTATACTTTTTTCATGCATAAATACTTTTAAATGCTTTTTTTTGGCTTTTAAAAGATGGTCAAAACTCTTCGGACTTACATTTAGGTACACTGTATTTGATGAGATTAAAGATGTGCTTTGCTATAGTCTTGTTGCAGGAGTGATGTGTGCTCTGTTCACTCGTGTGTTTTTCCTCTCAGCTCTCTGCTGTCAGTGACCAAATGGCAGACCATTGCAGTGTTTCCCCTGCATTGACACGAGCGAGGTGGGTCGCCTCGCTCAAATTCTCAGCCGCCACACAGAAATTTGTCCAAAACACTGCCTCGCTGACGAAACTTTTGATAACTTGAAAACGAGATTCAAGAGTCTTATACAATAATCATGTCCAGAATAGCTTAGAATGCACCAAATTGCACCATTTTTTTCAAAATAGACCCCGGACCCCCTAGCTTTGCTCCGAGAATGAATGGGAGAGGGAGTGAAAATAAAAAGCGACAGCCAGGCGGGTGACTCAATAGATGTCAGGGTTTGGTGAAAGGGGGCACCACGCGTGGGTACTGCCACCTGGAAATAGTAACCTGATACATGCGGTGCCAGAAACCAGTGCATATATGGACAACGAACGTTACAATTAGTTATAATAGGCCAGCTATGAAATTCTGATTCATTAATTCAGCAACATGCGGATATGTACGCGATTTGATGGCCCCGATGTCAAGTGACTAACTGTCATCGATGTTGCCTCTACACTCGCGCGTGTATACATGCAGAATGTGTTTTAGTCGAACAAAACTACGGCGGAATAATCGCGAGCTTGGAGTAAACTACTTTAAACCTGTTTCCAGAAAAACATTAAAGCGTAGGCTATGTTATCAGATACGCCTGTACTGACACGGTTTGATATATACTGTCGTCTGGGAACGTCTGCGCTTTATGTACGTCTGCCAGCTTTCCCATAAACACCAGCGAAGTGTATGAATTTGCAATAAATTGAAATTTAAAAATCAACGCCTATTCGCAACGAACCTGTAATAATAAGCCCACTTCACAGACCAGACGGTGACGACACAAGCATGTCTGACGGCGTGTTGCGCAATAGTGAACGAACCGGCGAGAGTTCAATGCACTCGGTTTTACGCGTTCGCCATCGCAGTCTGCCGTATGTACAGGCGCATATACATACACTTACACATAGACACGCGCACGAACACGAGCACGATCACACATAACAACGCGTTTCATGTGAATGAACCTGTGAATGCGCTAAGAATGATATATAAGTGACCAAAAAAATTCGTTTGGAATAAACTTTTTGTTTTTATTCAGACGTATTATTCATGGGGGTGTTTATTGACGCACGCATGCACGCGCACGCCGCTGTCATGCACGCAGACGACCGTAGTGCAGCCGACAGTTGTGCAGCCGACCGTAGTGCAGCCGACAGTAGTGCTGTCGACCGTAATGGAGCCGACCGTAGTGCAGCCGACGCGGGGCAGTGGGAGACCCGCCGTCTGGGTCATCTACCTACAGCTGCTGCTACTCGTAGCTAGCTAGCCCTATTATTTGTCTCAATAACACGGAATGCGCAGACGATAAACACGGCGGCGCGCTCGCCGACGAGTGTCTGGCTGCGTCTACGCGCCGTAGACTGTAGTACCTACTTACTATATGTCTTGCCCCGTACAGCAGCGGAGTGAAACTACGTCAAGGTCGTTACGTATAAACGTACAATATAAGCACAGATATTAATGATGTTCGGATTATAAATGTCGCGGCGCATCGCCGTACGGCGTTTCCACTGTTGCTGTAGGGACGATGACGCGTTGCTAAAAAAACAAAACAAGTAAATGTCATTTACAGTCACGTAAACAACATTCGGTATTTCTTCTGGGTGAAATATACACATCTCCAATGAATACAATAACAATGTAATTTGCAGCCGCATAAACAATACGCAATACATTTTGTTTTGTGAGTAAAATTCGCAAAATCTCCAAGACGTGCAGAAAATCTCATTTAATGTCTGTCACGCTAACAATACGTGACAGCCTCTCGTGCATCTCTAAAACATGCACACACACACAAATCATTTACTGTCACACAGATAATGTGCGAAACGTTTTTGAATTCGTGTATCTATAAGAAATGTCAAAACAACAATGTCACACACACACACGCACGCACGCACACACACACACACACACACACACACACACACACACAAAATAGTGCATTAATAATAATCATTGACAACACAAACATATTTGGCTCTACGTCAACACTACACACTACACTATACTACGAGTTTGATCACGGTACGTGTCTGTGACTAGTCTAAACCTACGTCACGATTAGATCTGGCCGGATCCGATCCGAACGATCACCCGATAAAAATAATCGTAAGTAAAATCGTCTTCAAATGAACGCGCACACCTACCCGATATCGGCTGATTTTTATCGGGCCGATCAAATCGTGTGAAAAATCGGCTGGTGTGCGACCCCCTTTAGCGATCGTTAGTTTGGCACCATTTCGCGCCGGTTGTCATGGGGAAGTCGTGATCAGAGCTTTACGATGGTATGTTCCTCGCGCGCGGGCGGGAATTAAGAAACCCCCGCGAAAGTCCAGCTCGGCGATTTTAATAGTAGTCGCAAGCATCCCGCCACCTCACTCATCAGACGACACGTCTATAATTGCTTGCAAACATACAGACAGTGTGATCTGACGAGTCCCAGTACGGCGGGATTGTATCCGCGTTGATTAGTCGCTGCCTCCGCCGTTCGCTCATTAACTAATCACCAGAGCGACGTGTTGTCGTCTTGCGTCGACCTTTCGAAGGGCGCTCGGATCTCTCGCGGTGTGTCCGACCCCGACGGCAGCAGCCGTCTCTCACACGAGCGGGTCAGGTGATGATGCCAGGGTTAGAAATTAACTTTTGAACAAGGGAGTCCAACGGACTCCCTGCCCTCAAAAAGAGTCCGTAGCAAAATGAGGGAGTCCGCAGTCTGAAGTTCAAAACTAAAGCACAACAACAATAACGCATGTGCGTATTTTGAAGATTCATGCGATGCACGTCTGCCAAATTTTCTTTGGACATTTGCTGAAAAAAATACGGTAATTCCGCGAGGCCGTGCTCTGGAACGAACTTGTTAGTATAGCAGAATTTTCAGGGTGTCACACGGACTCCTGCATATGTCAAATCAGGGAGTCCGACAGTAAATCGGGGAGAGTATTTGACTCCGGACTCGCGTTAATTTCGCACCCTGTGATGCCGTCTGGGATTTTCCCCATCAGCCGAGAGAGTCAACACGCTCGCGTGTGCGAGGAATCGGCGTGAAATAAATCCTCTTAATTTGCGCCTACTCGGGATATATCGTCTAATCAGCGTGCTTGTCTGGGATGACAAGCACCGATCAGACGGTGTCACGGTGTCGTCCGTAACGCCAGACGCGCGTTGTCACGAAACTGCAGCATGCGCTTAAGCGCAAGATAATTAATGCATGCTTAGTTAACCAACGAGGTATAATGGCGAGCAATGTAAGCGAGCGAAGCCGGGTCATTAAAAAGTCACGTGCCAATAACACCGAGTGGAACGTAGAGGTTAGGGCATAAGTTGTACGGTTAGGTATATCATATCATTGATACTCGACAGGCGCGATAGGAAATCCGAATAGGAGACTGTCGCAAGACCCATAATAAATATTCGCTCTATATAAATCAAGAGTACATAATGATAGAGGTAAATAGGGAGCGAGCGAGCGTGCGTGCGTGCGTGCGTGCGTGCGTGCGTGCGTGCGTAAGTGAGTGAATGTGTGAGCGAGCTGGGGGTGAAAGCACGATGGAGGGTACATTATGGTGTCTATGAAACAGAGCCGATTCTATTGAATCCGCAGCTCCATGGCTCCTATGTCCATGTCTGACCTCAATTAGTTTTTGTCGTACGCCTGCGCTCGAGCGGGAAGATTGTCGCGCGGGAAGCTGTTGCCACGTCTACCTGTCGCTGAATACCGCCTCCGATGCTTGTCTGAATCTGACGTATTGCATTACGCACCCACAGCTGCGTGTAACGTATTATTATCAGGAGTGTCATAATATATTATGAGTCTATACTATGACACTCGCTTTATTCTCGCGAACTCGGAAACTCGAGGTTAGGCGCCCGACTGAACTGTCGTAGTTCATTTGTCCAGTGTACACGTGCTCGCGCGCGCGCTCTCTCCCTCTCTCTGCCTCTCTCTCTCTCTCTCTCTCTCTCTCTCTCTCTCTCTCTCTCTCTCCTCTCTCTCTCTCTCTCTCTCTCTCTCTCTCTCTCTCTCTCTCTCTCTCTCTCTCTCTCTCCCTCCTCTGTCTGCTCTGTCTGTCTGTCTTCACTCTCTCTGTGTCCTCTGTCTCTTTGTCTTCTCTCTCTCTCTCCTCTCTCTCTCTCTCTCTCTCCTCTCTCTCTCTCTCTTCTCTCTCTCTCTCTCTCTCTCTCTCTCTCTCTCTTCTCTCTCTCTCTCTCTCTCTCTCTCTCTCTCTCTCTCTCTCTCTCTCTCTCTCTCCCTCTGTCTGTCTGTCTGTCTGTCTCACTCTCTCTGTGTCTCTCTGTCTCTTTGTCTCTCTCTCTCTCTCTCTCTCTCTCGGGGTTGCAGCAGCTAATAGCAGTTAGATCGCGGGTAGGGGAGAGGCTGGACAGCGAAGCGCAGACGCCGGGCCCACGGCCGATCGATCGTGTAGACACGCATAAAGGCTTGAACTTCTGCCAGCAACATTGCGAAATGAGACAAACGGCGGCGGTTGCGGAAGGAAAAACCAGTCAGAGGCTGCCACCGTGCTACGTGCTATCGATCTGTGATCGTGCGCGCAGTCCATATACCTGTTACTGGCCAGCTGCTACACAACTGTACACCTACGCTCGCCGAGCAATGTTCGTGATTTCGCAATTTAACCCCCCCCCCGTCCTGTTTACTTACTACCTGTGCGATTACGAAACACCTCATATTGTTCTGCGTCACTGTTAAGACATTAACTTTCCGCGGGAACAAAACATCAGGTAAGCATACCGCATACGGGATATCCGAACATGCGTATTCAACATTGGGTAACAACTGGAAATTTCATATGAAGTGTATATATAAATTCAGGAGCTAATAATGACAAATGTCTCGCATGACATAGGACTTTGTCATTATTAGCTCCTGATATATTGAATTCGTATTTGACGTGAACCGATGCACATAGCACATGGGTTATAAGCATGAAGAGTGTAAACACACGAGCAGGTACATAAATCACTAAAGTGCATAATGACCAGACTATTTACTTTGATACCGCAAACAAAGCGAAATATATCGACCAACCGATTTGCACATATATGCGTCGTATGCGCACGCACATAAGAAATAATAATTACACAATACACGTTTTCATAGGCTAGCATCCGCCCAATAAGCATCACTACCATGAAGACGTGGAACGTACACAGAAGACGCCTATATCTGCACACAAAGAAATCAGCCAACTCCCCACTCCCAACACTCATATCACACACACGCGCGCATCCAAGCACGTACACAGAAGACGCCTATATCTGCACACAAAGAAATCAGCCAACTCCCCACTCCCAACACTCATATCACACACACGCGCGCACGCACGCACGCACGCACGCACGCACGCACGCACGCACACACACACACACACAATCAGTTCGATTGAAACGGCCCAACTAATCGCGCTGGCTCACGCACGCACGCACGCGCACACACAAACTCTCCCCTCTCTCTTTCTTTCTTTCTCTCTCTCGCCCTCTCTCTCTCTCTCTCTCTCTCTCTCTCGTCTACAGTAGCTGTGGAATACAGTACAAAGGCGGAGAATGTTCGCGAACCGACTCCCGGACATGTATATAGCCGTGTAGTGGTGAGCATGGCTGGTGAAAAAACCGCGTAGCCACCAGCAAAACGCACGCACGCACGCATGTACACTAACTAAGAGACGACTACAACGCACGTCGCAAATGCTCCGGTTACAAAGTCCGCACAAAGAAAGCGCGCCGATGATCACATGATGACGACTGAATTTGTCACGGCTAGGAATGCAAGCATCGGGTGGCCAGCTGTGCGCGTACGCTCGACCGTGTACGATGGGGCGATGCACTGCCGCCGTGCCAGCAGCTACTTTTCAGAGATGAGATCATCGCCTATACATTTTCGGTGAGAGCCAAGCCCTTTTAGACAAACGAGCGGCGGGGGCGAGCAACATGGAACGGCCAGATTCACAGGAACACGGCTAGAAAGCGAAAAAGAGAGAGAGAGAGAGAGACAGAGACAGAGACAGAGACAGAGACAGAGACAGAAACAGAGACAGAGAGACAGAGAGACAGAGAGACAGAGAGACAGAGAGACAGAGAGAGCAAAGAAGAGAGAGAGAGAGAGAGACGAGAGAGACGAGAGAGAGAGAGAGACGAGAGAGAGAGAGAGAGCGAGAGACGCAAGGAGAGAAGACGAAGAGAGAAGACGAGGAGAGAGCTGTATGACCCAACGTCGCCTGTCTATTGCCTGCCTGCCGCCTGCCTGCCTGGCTGTCTGTCTGTCTGTCTGTCTGACTGCCTGCCAGCCGTCTGTCTGTCTGTCTGTCGTCTGTCTGTCTGTCTGTCTCGGTCTGCCTGCCTGCCTGCCTCTCTCTCTCTCTCTCTCTCTCTCTCTCTCCTCTCTCTCTCTCTCTCTCGCTCTCTCTCTCTCTCTCGCTCTCTCTCGTGCGTGCGTGCGTGCGTGCGTGCGTGCCTGTCTGTGTGTCTGCCTACCAACCTGCCTGCCTGTCTGTCTTTTTGTCTATCTGTCTGTTTCACCGCCCGCCTTCTCGCCTGCCTGCTTGCCTGCCTACCCACCCGCTTGCCTGCCTGGCCGCCCGCCTGTCTGCCTATAGGAAACTATTTAGCGATGCACGTCGCGGTGACGAATTAATGGCAACCAAGACGATTGAACTTGGACGCGACCGCCGCGCGTACATGCGAGAAAGTACGTACCTCGCCTGAACGACAGTCCCAGCAATTGAACAAGTGGAAGTCGTTGTTATTGATCACGCTAACAACAAGCTATACCGCCTAGGAAACGTACGTCTCCCACAATAGCGCGCCTTGGATCGGATCACGACAATGATACTTGCATACTGATGCTGCGTAATTCCGGCTCTGTAGGAAAACTGGAGTTTTTCGCACAGAAGGGACGACATATATAACTACATACATACGCACATGGCGATGACTCGCAGGCGGCATGGATCACTCGTCATCGCATGTCTACATCGCCGCCACACGAGCGCCTGGCCCTATACTGCTCCAGTATTGCGAAACAGTGCGCGCGTATTGGTCAACGCACCCGGATGACGGGCGAGTGTCGTGACGTAACACGCGCGTGGTGTACGGCACCGCTCGCTCGCTCGCTCGCCTCCTGTCTGGTGTAAGGTCGTAAACGCTCCAACTCATCCGCCTGTGTTAGTTGCAACATATACGTCGTCATTTCGCCACGCACTCATCATGTCGTCGTCGTCGTCGTCATCATCGTCATCGTCATCGTCATCGTCATCGTCATCGTCATCGTCATCGTCATCGTCATCATCATCGTCATCGTCATCATCATCGTCATCGTCAGTGTCGTTAATGACGGAGAGCCGAGCCATCGCGTGGGTCAACGTCACCCCCGCGTGTGTCATATCCTCAATCATTATGTGCGGCCATTCGTGTCACATGATCGCAGCGTGGTGCGGCGTCCGCGCCGGCATCTGCCTCCGTCGGCCGTCATACGAAAATCCCGCTTATATATACCGGCTGGGCTGGAACGCCAGTGAAACAAATCACAGTCGCACACAAGCAGAGAGTCAATAGAACCGAGGGAAGATGCAGCTTAGATGCTGCTGGTTGCCTGCGCAGTAACCACCGTTCATCACGTGCAGCGGCCGTGCGTGCCCGCCAGCGCCGCGGGTCTAGTCTGTAGACAAGACTGCGTGCGCTGGGGGAGTAGAAAAAGAGGGTGCAGGACTTACAAATCGTTGTCGACGCTGAGGCCTGTGCAGCTCATCCCATCCATGATGCACCCCGAAGTAAAATGCCCCGTTCCAGAAAGCAGACGTCTAACTCTGGTACCTATTTGCCGTCAGATCAGTTTCCCCGTCTCGCGCGCAGCCGCGACTACTGTTGCTGCTACTGCTGCCAGCTAGTATATCGGCGGTGCTATCTCCTGCAACTGCTACTGCTGCTACTGCTGCTACTGCTGCTGCTGCCGCCGCCTGGTCAATAATTAATACTGCATTTTACTAGCGCTGCGCCGGCAGTCTGCCGTCTGCGCACTGCCGTAGACGAGACGTAGCAGACGAACTGTGAGGAAGGCCGCCGATCGTTTCGCAATCGCGCTGTCTAGTGACGCGCGCGCCGCGTACATAGCAAGCATCATTTACTAGAAGGCTAAAAAACTAAACAGCGAGACACTTCGGCGAGCGAGCGAGCGAGCGCGAGTGCGCTCTGACTAAGATTCTTTTCGCCGAATCGGCTTTACAATAGAATCTAATGAACAATAACTATATTGCATATACCGTGAGCGCCTGTGTACCTAGCTCTAGTATACTAGATCTACTGTGCGCCCAGACACACACACGGGCAACTACGCGTACATACATGCACTGCTAAGAATATACTCGTAACGCGGTAAACATCAAGGATACTGTTTTGTTTAACTAGAGCGAAGTCTTCATTACAACAAGAGCACATAACTAGCATACATAACAAGCCGATGAAAACTTCCGAACATACCTTTGCGAAAACTACACCAACCCACCGCTATAGATAGTACGAGGCGACAAAGATTTCACGAAGCATTCGTTATCTTATTAAATTCATCGCACACCGAAAAAATGGATTCGCAGAACGACGAAAAATACCGCCAGACCAACTATACACGAACGGCGGCATGAACACGGTAGAACACAAACGGCACAAATGAAGCTCGCACGGTAAATTCTAAACTTGACAAGAAGATTAATATCGAAGCTTCTCCAACGCTTTGCGACCGTCTCGGCGGCGGCGGTGGAAGTCACTCACGGGCTTTTATCGCTGCTACATCGTTCGGCGGAGACTGACAGCGATCCACTGCCGCCGGGAACGACTTCCATCCGACGTCTGCTGGCGAAAAGTCCGTCAGTGCGTGCGTATCTGTGTCTATGCGTGGGAGATACACGCTACATGTGCCGCCGGCGTGGTGACGTGGCGAGACACGTTCGCAGCACGTCGCCTTGCCGATGCCCAGCGCGTGATGACGCTTTGTTGGCTACACTTTCATATATTTATACCTGATTGAGGAACGTCTACTTGCAGCAGCGACCAATCACGACTCGCTCTCGCGTCCCTCCGGTAAATGCCAAAAAGTGACTCACTCCCGATACTCGATCCCGCCCGTTTCCGATCGCACCCCCCGATTGGTCACACAGACAGCCATGTCGGGTCGTGAATGCGCGATGATTTCAAAGTACCGGCTGAGTATTTGTCATTCGTCTATAGATAAGGGCGCAGCTGTTTTTAAAAGCACCCCTTCGTCGCTGCAGCGAAGCGATATCGAACGATTTTTTACGCGATTCCGGAATGAGTGGCTTGAACTCGCGTCTGAAATAATTCATGCTGCTCAAATATGGCAGAAATCGCAGTCTTCGTGTATACGCGGAGACTGGTTTGAATCGCCCGCGCATCACGATAACGGCTGCATGCGTACAATTCAGAGAATCATCGCGAAAATTACATCGCGGAGAGGGTAACGCTCCCTATAAACCAACCAGCGGGTGTATTCCTTTCTTTCCAACGGAAAACGTGGGTTGTTTACCGCGGCGGCATAATGTGTATACTCATGCACGCCCGCCAGTGCTTCTCAGCGAGTGGGCCAAGGTTAATGCACCAGTTGAAGGCAGGCCTATTCACTGGTTTGCCGCGCGCGCCACTGATTTGTTCCAACGAACTAAAAACTAAACTCACAGCGCGCACCTCGCTTTCTAGAAAATGGAGGCGTATTAGAGAGCATTGCACAAAAGGGGAAGAGACGCGAGTGAAGAAAGAGAGAGTGCGCGAGGGAAAGGAGAGAGAGACAGAAGCGAGAGGGAGAGAGTGGAAAAGAGAGAGAAAGAAAGAGCGCCAAGGTAAAAGAGAGAGAAGAGAGAGTGGGAAAGAGAAAGAGCGAGAAAGAGGAGAGAGAAAGAGGAGAGAGAAAAAGTGAGAGACACAGAGAGGCGTATTAGAGAGCATTGCACAAAAGGGGAAGAGACGCGAGTGAAGAAAGAGAGAGCGCGCGAGGGAAAGGAAAGAGAGACAAAAGAGAGAGGGAGAGAGAGAGAGAGAGAGAGAGAGAGAGAAAGAGAGAGAGAGAGAGAGAGAGAGAGAGAGAGAGAGAGAGAGAGAGTGGGTGGGTGGGCGGTTGGGTTGGGGTGAGTGAGCGAGTGAGTGGGGGAGGGAGTGAGTGAATACGGGAGGGAATATTAGGGAATGAAGCAGGATCGGAAAACGAAACGAACATCTCTGGGATAGTTTTCGTAGCTGGAAATGTTACTCAATTTAAAGTTATAACAATAAACAGTAAGTGTTGTATTCATTGATAAACTAGCTGACTAACGGTATGGCGAACTGGCGGTAGACGAGATTGCAAATTAAATTTGAATGACTTTTCATCAGAATCGCCGTTTTACTTACATTGAGTTTATATGTTTGTCTATTTCGCCTTGTTTTTCACATTTCAGTCGATATACGCTTGTGATATTTGTAACTCATTACATTTTAATTATTTAAATTTTTATTTGGTTTGTTTTACTGTTTTTCATTTTTATTAAATTACTTTGGCATTTTACATCTTTACTTGTGATACTGGTTTGTATTTCTACTTAGCACATTATCATATATAAATAATTCAGTTATATAGAAGAGTACTCGTACCAGTAGTGCGATATAATGCGGGCAAAGTGTAATGATTGCAAGTGGCCTCTTTTTATCAAAAGCACGTGGCAATTTTTTGCACACCTGCTTGGCAGTTGGCATGCCATTGCTGGGAATTGTGTAATGAATGACAGGCAGACCTTGAAACGGTATACGCATACGAGTTGCCGTAAACTCTGTGACGAGAGAGGGGTAGTGGGAGTAGGAGAGGGAGAGGGAGAATATGAGAGATTTAGAGGGTCCAAACGAAAGAAAAAAAGAGCGGGAGAGAAATAGGGAGAGTGAAAGAAAGATGGGGAGATAATGCAAATGCGATTATAAATATGTTATTGCATAGTAAAAATAAACTGGCACTGCTGGGAATTTAGACCAACTATCTTTTTAAGTATTATTCTTTCGATCCGCGCGTTTCAGTACGCATGGACTAGTTTCGTTATTGAGCAACAGCCGTCCATGGACCATAGGGCACTGAACGATACAGCTGCCTTAGGATCAAGGAAAGGAGAGTGAAACGCTGCATTTGTACCTTGGACTAGGATTACAAATCGGTACAGATGAACGTGGCACGGTAGCAACGCCGCACAGAAGGTCGCTCTCGTTACTATACATGAATGTGCTATTTTTCGGCAAAAAAGACTTATTGTAGTGACAGGTGCAACAAATAGCACTGACCCAAAAACGGAGGCATGGAATGAATACCGAACAAAACTCTGGCACGCGTCGCGCACTCGCGAGAGAAGCAAATCAAAGAATTAAATAAAGCAACTGCCTTAAGTTGGCGATAGCATTTAAAGGAATAATAGTTCTACCTAATCCGCACGGTTGACGATGTACTATAATAACTGACACGTTTTGTCGTTTATAGGCATATAAGCATGCTGTAAAATTCATATTAGTTTGTCCAATTGCACTGCTGATTACCTTACAAACCAGACCTTTGAAATGTTTATCAACAACCGAATTCAGTCCGAATTTCACCCGGCAATAAGCCAATAGACAGTACCGTGATCACGTGAAAACAGTGGTAGGAGTAGTAAAGATATGTGTCCCGAAGTGACGAACCGAACATGCGTAAATGCGCGGTGCAGCAACCCCTGATACTACCGCTTCGGCGGTTGCGATTCGAATTGTAAACAACTGCTGATGACGACGATGTTCAATTGAGCTTCTTTTTTTTTTATAAGTAACCAGCAGTTAAATTGGACAACCCGATATGAAGTTGGCAATACGGTTATAGACTTATAAACAATATATATACAAAGTGTTAGTTATTCTAGCATTCGTCAACAGTGCGGATTGGATAGACATGTTGGGCTTTCAAGCGGTTATATTAGCAGAAATTACGCGCTTGTGACCGCAATTATGTAATTATGGTCGGTTCATGAGCTAGCGTGATTAGCACTTTATAACAATAGCATGCATGGTGCTCGCCTTTCTCACACACTCACAGCATCTCTTTGTACGTCTGCATCTCTCTCTCTCTCTCTCTCTCTCTCTCTCTCTCTCTCTCTCTCTCTCTCTCTCTCTCTCTCTCTCTCTCTCTCTCTCTCTCTCTCTCTCTCTCTCTCTCTCTCTCTCTCTCTCTCTCTCTCTCTCTCTCTCTCTCTCTCGCTTTCTCTATCTCTATCGCTTTTTCTCTCTCCCCTCTCTCTCGTTATATATATATATATATTATATCGCT
Source organism: Priapulus caudatus (assembly GCF_000485595.1). Taxonomy (NCBI): domain Eukaryota; kingdom Metazoa; phylum Priapulida; class Priapulimorpha; order Priapulimorphida; family Priapulidae; genus Priapulus; species Priapulus caudatus. The sequence goes on along the minus strand of NW_014577217.1, from coordinate 633,533 downwards.
CTCACGCTCTATGGAGACTATAACCGTTAGAGGTATGTAGGTGGTGCATGTATGTGTGCGTGTACGTGTGTGTGTAGGTGTAACGGAAGGTCTAGATAACAGGTGTGCGCAAAAGTGTAAATATCCGTAGCAGTGACACATAGGGAACAGTCATGCACACGCGCGAGTGATATATATATATATATATATATTCGTGTGTGTGCGTGTGCGTGCGTGTGCGTGCGCATGTGTGTGTGTATGATGGCGACTACACTTCGCCATAACACCAATGATGTCTGAGTAAGACCGTCTAAGTCCGAGTAATGATGTCTGAGTCCGCCATAACACCAAGATGTACGAGTATAATGCAATTCGAAGCAGCTATTGATATAACAGCGATCTCTACAAAATTTCATTTGACATTTAGTAACATTTAAATGTCCGTTCGAGTTTATTGCTTTAGTATTTTATGCTGATCCATCACAAAAACGCATTGGTTTCGATTAGCAGTTAATTTTATATGTGCGCACTGACGTCATTTTTCAGTATAATAATCATATTAATATTATTAATAATAATAATATTAATAATGATAATATTAATAATAATAATATTAATAATAATAATATTAATAATAATAATAATAGCTTTTTAGCAATCTATTAAACACCAGCTGCGAATAAATTCAGAAACTACTCGTGTGCGCCTGGCGGAACGCGTACAAACATGTTGACGCTACACTTATAGTATTTACAATTGCATGTGATCTGCGCCTGCTCTCGGGCGCACCCTTCCGCTGAGATAAAGCTCGCCTCGGCTCGTGTGCGGGGGAGGAAGCTAACGGCTCACAGATGGCCTAGCAGTAGGGACTCCGTCGCCTGCTTTGTCTAGAAGAAGTACGTGTTATCCCGAATTCTCTCCCGCCGAAAACTCAATGATACTCTCGAGTAGGAAATTCGGAAGCTCTTCTAGTATGACGTTGGCACTGCCGTATCACTGTCACTGCTACTTTGCCCTACGTGTGTATATAGTACACACGACTGGGTTTAAACACACACTGGACGCACAGTGCGACAAATCGCTCCCTCGCTCTTGTTATGACAAACACGCTATCCGGCGATTGTCCCCTTTGACGTTATATTCACCTCTAATATGAGAATAACTAATAGATGGACGTATGCGCGCGGAAGAAAGGAGGGAGGAAGAGAGAGAGAAATAATTAATGCGTTGCTTTCAGTCACCGTATAACACATATCATATACGCACATTCACACACATATAGGGAAGCCTATTGCTACCTATATCTTTACTTATCTGTCTTTCGACGGTATTACACACACGCACGCGCGCACGCAGGTACGCGCACGCACTTACGCACAAACGCACACGAGCACACATACGTGAACACACGAACTCACAAACACACTACACACACAAACACACTGAAAGAGAGAGAGAGAGAGAGAGAGAGAGAGAGAGAGAGAGAGAGAGAGAGAAAGAAAGAGATGCGCGCACACACACACACACGCACACAAACGAGCACACACGCGCACGAACACGCAAACATACGTACACGCACACACTATAAAAGAAAGAAAGAAAGAAAGAGAGAGAGACGCACGCACACTCGCACCCACGCACACACACGCACGCACGCGCACACACGCACACACATAAATATATTGTCTTACCAGTAATTACACACTCCATGGGATCGCGTAATCACAGAATTTCAAACCCATTTAAAGGCGAACGTTATTTTTCTCGTTGAATAAATTTATTGCCTTTGTAACAACTGCCGCCTCAGGCGTAACGGGTGGACAGACACTAGGCATGCGACTGGAGTCGGAAAGATGTCCAATTGTGAGAAACGCTTTCAGTTCTAGTGGAAATTCAAGAGGGATCAAAGCTGAATGGCATGAACGAGTTTTCGTTGATAGTTTGCCGGAAACACTTTAGACCTCCTGTTCTTACACGTGCTACTGTATTGTGACCAGCTGTCGTTATTCATGCGTAAGAAAATCTAAAGAATTGCATTCTAATGCGGCGGCATCCAACAGTCATTATGCGCTCAGGTTCCAGTAGCAGAAAAACTTCGTCTACATCGTTAAACGCAGAGTACCGGAAGTTAGTTAGTAAATTAATTTCGCGTGTTCGTAATATGATCAGCTTGTGTAAGAAGACTGAATTAGCAGCCGAGAACTGGCTCTGCAAATGCCACATCTAAAAGTAGTGTATTAGTTTATCAATCATAGCCCTGTCACAAAAAAATAATTGTGTATCTGATATACTAAGCTATATCGATAGTGTTGGCGATATTTGATATGATGAGCGAACCTATATCTCATATATTATCTCACCATTATAAGCGCACGCCCGTCTTCCGAAGCGCACATGCAAACTTCAAGTAATTCAAAGTAATGCATTGGAACAACAACAAAAAAACAAATCCAAAGCGGTTATTAAAACAACTGCTTATACCAATAAACGGGCGTCATAAACTAATCAAATCAGCCTGCTGGTGCTTGCAACGGATACAGAGCGGGCGGCGGAATGCGCCCATTATATTACAACACCGCCTGTATATAGCTTGTGACTAAGACTTCTGAGAAATCACCTATCCCTAACGCGGGCATTCATGTTGGAGCGCAGGTCGCAGGTAAACGCTCCCAGCACGCTAGAGCGGATGTTCTTTATCTATATTCGGGCGGTGGGGTGGTGGGGGTACATCGGCGGCCTGTGTGGATTTTTTCAAGCGCGCGTGTTGCTCGCTGAAAGAATGTTTGGTATTCGAGGAATCGGTCGCTTTAATAGTTTATCGTCGTTAGCTCTGAGCGTCATCGCTGAGCATCGGTTCGTCCGGGACAGACAGGTGTTTATTCGAAATTGAATATACAGACCTTGCCCTTTGTTGGCCGTCGTGCAACAAAGAAAGAAAAATTTAGTGGAAACACGACAAAATAACCAAGCTGTCGCCTTGATTCGCCAGCGATTTTGAAGTTTTAGGTAATGCGCCGATTTTTCAAAGACGCACAGGTGCTCAAATAAAATTAGCAGTGAAAATATAATCCTGTTAATTTTGAGACACAAACATCGGTAAGGCACAGCAGATGTCCTGTACGGTACGTGCGTTGCATGAAAAGAAACGACTAGTGAACACATGAACACGTCGGCGATGTTTTACTGCAAGAACCGCGAGGTGTCCATTTCTGAACGTCACTATAATTAGCATATTTAGTCCGAGTCCTAATTCGTCTGTTAACGAAATGACTACGTGCATATACACACATGCGTGTTCAGGCTGTCCGCGCGCATACGCGTATAGAGACGCGTGTGCGCACGCGCGCGCATTATGACTGCGCTGATGCAGGTGGCACGTTTCACTACTTGCTCTTTGTTAGCGCTCCTTGTGTGCTGCCAGCTAGAATATATACGAAATTCTCGGAACGTGGTGGGGGGTGCTTCTAGCACGGGTGTGGGAGAAAATTTGGATTAACTAGATGTGCACCACGTCCCTTGCGGACGCCGCCTTTCTGCTGCGAACACAAGTTCGACGCCTGTCTAGGACGTTAAGCCCATATAGTGTCTGTGATCGAACGCACAGATGCTTTGCCCGTATGTGCGCCCGGCCCGCCAAACGAACTCTCAGGAATTCACAGTAGTGCGGGTATTCTTCTACGCACGCGTACCGGCCACCCGCTCGAATGCACCGGCAAACATAGCCCGGCGCTCCTATTTTGCATTACAGGCTACACACACATCGCGGGTGAAGCAACTAAAATAAACACTCTTTGTATTTATGACCTTCCGAAACCGATCCCTGTCTGATGTATATGATGTATATCGTATGTTTATATGCTGGATATCTTCCATGTAATTTGTTTATTTGAATCGCAAGAAATAACTTATATACACGCTCACGTCTATGCGCAACGAATGTAGTCTAATTCTCGCTATTTCATCTACTACTCACGTTGCCTGCCTCAGAAATAATATACTAGTTCTCTATGTTGCCTGCACTCACGCATAACCTAATAATCACGTGCGAAAGTGTGTATTGACATCTTCCGGTGTTGATAATTATGTCTGTTGTAATATCGACCCACGCTCTCATTCCTTTCTCGATTTCACCATATTTTCCCACTTGACACCATAATTATGTGTGAGAATCATCATCTTCAATCGCTATATCGATTCTTTTTTTCTCTGCATTTCTCGCCTGTTTTTCTTCTACCTGCGTTCTAGCCATTCCCCTTCCCCCGATTACACGCTCTCTCTGTCCTTCATCTAACTCCGCTCCTCATGCAATTTTCCCATTTTATTCACTTTTGGTCATTTGTCGCGCCTCAAAAACGCTTGCCATATATATTGCGCTTGTATTTTATTCTTCATAAAAGTCGTGTTGCATCTCAATCTATCTCTAATCGTGCTTTTCTGGCTGAATCACCAGTTTTCAGCTTTATCTCTCTTATCAGCTATATCGCTATCCCCTCTTTTGCGTCATCTTTCGACAAATACGCTTCGGGTTTTTATTTTCGTTATATAGCATAAAGGCTCACGTTTTCGCGATGCGGAGTAAAAGGCGTTTGTAATACACGCGCGTGCGATTTAAATTTTGTTGGCCGTTGACGTTGGATCGATACGTAATTGGCCCTATAACGGCCACGTTATCTTCGCAGTGAGAACGCATATATGCTTGACAGCCAAGGAGTGGGACTACGGGGGGTAAGCAGCTGATTTCACCAACAGGTGCACAGGTGGTCTCCGCCCTTCATTTTACCTTGACGTGCCTATGACAACTAAATAGGACACACGGGTCGGGCCACGGCGTAGGGACACTCTAATCACAGAGTTATGCACCAGAGAAAATGACATCTGCAGGTATATAGCAGCCAGCCAGCCAGCCAGGTGTGATGGTGGATGGAGACCGATTTGCTACGCTGCGCGCACGCCTACAATTCGCCAGAATGCGAAGCGGCCCTGAAATTAATATAATGTCGCTGCCCAAACGAAAATCGAAATGTTTACGAGAATTCCGGACGAGTGCAAATAAAGGGTTTGCGCGCGTGTGTGCATGTGTGCCAGTCAATGGGTGCCAGTGAGTGGGTTATGTGCATGTGTGTGTGTGTGTGTGTGTGTGTGTGTGTGTGTGTGTGTGTGTGTGTGTGTGTGTGTGTGTGTGTGTGTGCGTGTGCGTGTGCGTGTGCGTGTGTCAATGGGTGCCAGTTAGTAGGTGATGTGCATGTGTGTGCGTGTGCGTGTGCGTGTGCCGTGTGCGTGTGCGTGTCGAAAGGGTACCAGTGAGTGGGTGGCGTGTGTGAGATTGGGGGGGAGGGGGTACACCTGCGCGAACTGTTACGCTGATGGAAATCCATACATAATCGCGGAATATTACCTCGCCTTAACACTTCGTTCTACACCTGCGGGCACAACAGTGAACAAACTAATAACTTTCGTGAAAACACCTGTGGGCAAAGAAACGGAAGAATATCAAATGTGATCATCGGAGCCGCTTGCCCTTGGTTATAAACATATTAACAGCTGCTCACTTCCGTTTGTTCTGGCCGACAGAAAATTAACCCCATAATCGTCTATTTATCTGTCCCCACTCGGTAAAACACAAAGACATCGCATGGGCGCGTACAATCCATATGGGTGACACCGCTTGCCACCCATGGTTGACAAGGACTTTTCAGCAAGCGGCAGAATCTGATATACAAATCGTCGGCCGTTACGTGTACATGCGACATCTGTCCATATGATAATTCGACACGTACGGCCGTTTACTCATTGTGTCACACAGACGGCTGCAGTGTGAAAGGGCTCAAGTAAAAATATCCGTGCACGATGCGTATTGGACGCGCATGCGCGTTCGGGCCTGCGCATGAACGCGCGTGCGTCGGTACGTGCGAGCGCGCACGTCCAGCGACAAACGTGATAAATGACAAATTTTCTCAAAAGCGTGCAGGTGGCCGAGACTCAGTGAAGCCTGTCACATCTATGTACGCCGACGAGCGCGTCGTTGATTTATCTCGCCATGAGACCATGATGATCGAACAGCAAACAGGAACCGCCTCCGAAACGCGGCCCCGAAGAAAACACCTGGCGTAAGCCTCGTGAGAATTCTCGTACTCTGGTGATAAGCTAAAGAATTTCCTCCAAAAAATAACCAACAGTAGGAACAAAGAAACGGACAAAAAGCTACGAAACAGCGAATAACTGACAGCCGCGACACCCGTATTGACACAGCCCAGTGATGCATACGTATAGCCAGCTTATATAAAGGAATGAATAGGAATAAAACAAACGTGTAACAACAAACGGTACATAGACAACAGCTGCATGCAGATGCGCACCTCCCACATCGGAGGCTAGAGAATATCATATATATAGGCTTAAGCTAAAAACTTTTCTAATTCTACCCGCGCATCCCTCACAGATATGTGCGTTCAAAACAGAAGCAGAACAGTAGCAACGTCATTATTTTACTTTATTTCGCTTCGCCATGACTAAAACAGAATGAGCGCGCGGAAAAAGCCGTCCGCTGCCGGGTATCTAACCGCGATCGGATGTGCACATTTCCGTCGGTCGCGCACCCTCTACTCTGACAACACGGCGTAACGCCATAACTCAAATATCGATTGTGGCAGTTGCGCGTCTTGTCAGACTTCAGTGCCTGTCACGAGTGCGCTTCTGTGAATCCAATTTCCAGAAATCCTCTCCCAATAGTCACAGACAGCAGGAAGTTTGCCTCTTTCATTGCCCGTGTACGCGGGTTACCTTCCCGGTAGAATATCCTGTGCTAGAGGTGACGATACATTATGATACGAGTGAAGTGTTCCCGCGGAGCCTGACGCTGCATGTAGCAAGTAATGCTTACCAACTAACCCCCTTCTCCAAGCCAAGCCAAGCCAACACATTCAGTTTTCATGCGTAGCCCGCCAGGAAACGACAACAACTCTCTCTACAGGCGTACGTATAACTGCGTGTAGATGATACTCCCAACCAGTGTTCGATAATACGCTGCAGGAATACGAGTATTAGACCGGTACTTGCTCTAAGGAGAAGACCGATATTATAAACGCGCTATGGAGTATAGGTACAGATTTATGCGAGAGTTTTAATACTACTTATCGATCAATATAGTACTCACCGATAGTGCTCTCAGTTGGATGGCATTTGGTAGAGGTGCGTACGTCGTGCGCATTTTGTTACCGCCATATTCGAGGTATTGAGGCTATAACGAATAATACGATGGAAAATGGTGCAGGCATGACGCAGCATGAATTTGGAGCAATGTGTATAGGACGTAATTTAAACACACCGTGTTATGTGGTTAAATCAGTAACTATATAATGCGAAAGCTGAATAAGAAATATAATACGAATGCTATAATGCGAAAGCTCATAAGAAACTGCTGCGATAACACTCTATCGGCTCTATCGATGCCCGCGTCGGATCTACTCTGAGCCCACTAAAACACTGTTAGATACATTTTGCTAAACCTCCAGCGGGCAATGACTTATATTTTTGGCATTCGAAAATATGCCAACTCATGTTCTCGTGGTTAGGATTGCGCAAGTGGGCAACATGTGACGCGTGCGCATTTCACGCGGTAGGCGATGCAAGCATAAGTAGCGACGTTGCTAGACAACCGTCGCCTACGAAAAAAAACACTAACGAGATCAAACGCGGTCTTCGGTTGACCACTTTTATACATGCCAGCAATGAGAATGAAGGGCTGCGTGAAGACTCCATATTATGAATGAAACGTGCGAATCCAATCGTTTGGTGACCCGAAACAAGCACATCCCATGACTCTTACTTCTAGCTGTTGATATACGAGACGGCCAAATAAACTATAAAATGTCACCATATAATCTATTACTCTCGCATTGTATGGATATGAATATATAACTCAATGAAACCTTTCACGAATCACTTCCATACCTGCAAACGAGTAAACAATGTTAATTGGGGAATCTAGTCACGTGATAAGCAGCATGCGCCCAAGTGGCGTGATATTAGGCTTACCATTCTTCAGCGATAGCGTCTTTTAGATATCCCAACTCGGATGATGATATGCACAGAGTGTATCGGTTTGATCTCCAGTGAAAATTAGTGCAGGCAAACAAATGAATGATTCACATCGACTACAGCACCAGTTGCACTTGAAGTTGACACCTTAATAGTACATGTATAATATTATATATACATAAACTCCACGGCATCGACGATTGATTACGAGCGTGTTCTATTTCGTATAGTCTACTTCGAATAATTGCTCATTGCACGAGCTGACTCTCTCCTGATGCTCTCTGAAGCTCTGCGCTTTTAGTTTGTTGGCTTCCTCGTAGCATCATTGTACTTTTATAGAGGCGAGGACGTAACGTAATAAATTATGAACATGAGAATACTCATCGCTGACTCAGAGTTACTGTGTGACTAACTCAGTGAGTGTGTAGCGTTAGTTAAATATGTCGCGTCATGCGACGGCTTTATTTCGTAGCGATTCCAAGAAATGGGCTGAATCATTGATTCATGTCTGGATGCTAGCCAAGGAAATTATGCGCCTCACATCCTCAGCGTGCTGCTCATGACCGCCAAAGCAGAGGCCAAAGTTATCACCTACCGCCATCTATAGGCACATTAAAATACTTTCGTTTAGCGTTTGCCTTCAGCTCTTATGACCCACAATGCAACGGTGCGCATATTTGTATGAGTATGGCGGACGGCAAGTCTCCCGACTACGATCAAGAATCGAAATCCGGCGATACCACTGTGAAAGTGATATGTCTAGGTGACTCCGCTGTTGGAAAATCAAAGTATGTAGTTTCTGTCTTTATTTAACTGTATAAAATAATTTTTAGTATATCGTGTCATTCAGTTGTCGGTAGGCCATTGTCGTATCCATGATAAACAATGCCCCATGAATTTATAGCGCCAAGAAACGGTATTGCTAGGGTTAGAATAGCGACGTATATTGACGTCAGTCACACAGCCTGGTCGGGTTAATGAATTTATTGAAGCTTGGGCCGTGGCACTCATTCACTGACTAAACTGTGTCTACCATTTCACTACTAGTACTAATCGCTGGTGCCAAGTGGTGGTGATCTGCCTTTGATATATAACTATAACTATAAGTGCATTGTTCTAGGTGAATATGGCGCAACGATCGGAAATGTTATATGATGCCAATTTGTTGGAGAGTGGCTGGGTAGTGACGCTGAGAGGGTCTATGTCCCACGGGGTACTGCCGGAACGTACCCTGGGTACGGTCCTGTATACCTGAACGTACCCTGGTACTATCTAATATGCCGGACCGTACCTCGCCTACTCCACTAACCATTCCAGGGAGTCGCTTACGCCTACTCCCTAACCCGAACCCTAACCCTAATCCTAACCCTAATCCTAACCCTATTACCCTAACCCTACCCTATTACCCTAACCATATCAAATAGTGACCAGGGTACGTTCCGGTATGTCGGACCGTACCCAGGGTACGTTCCGGCAGTACCCTGGGGGACATAGACCCTATGAGCGGTAGTGACAGTGACATTGACAATGTGTTACTGTTAGTGTTACTGTTACTGCAGTGTCACTGTTAGTGTTGCAGATGGGGTCGTTGTCGTATGAGGTACTACAGATATGTACCCGAGGTAGTTTTAGGTTGTTTAGTATTATGTTGAAATATTTTTATATGAGGTATGTTTAGGGTTAGGGTTAGGGTACACTGCTGTAGTACAAGTCTGGTACACTTTGTGTATACATATATGTACCTCATGTACATATCTGTAGTACCTGATACGACAACGACCCCTGGAGCGTTAGTGTTACTCCTACACGCAACCATAAATACATACTACTACTACTACTACTACTGCTACTACTACTACTACTAGTACTACTGCTGCTGCTACTACTACTGCTACTACTACTACTACTACTACTACTGCTACTACTACTACTACTAGTACTACTATTACTCGGTATTAGTACTACTACTACTACTACTACTACTACTACTAGTATTACGACGCCACTTGTTAACCTGCGACAGACTTAATCTCCTGCACAGGGTCAGCGCTTTGATGGTAGAGTAAAATAGTGGGATAAAAATTCATTACCTTGGCATTTTGGATCAAGGATAGTTTGGGACCCCGCAAATGTGTTTTCGTATTTCGGTTAAGTACATAGAGAAACAAAACTTTATGAAGCAAGCCCTTAATAATTTCTCTTTAATTTTTTGCAGGCTTGTGGAGCGATTTCTGATGGACAATTAGTATCCTTATCATTTTAAATTTAATTGTATGCCTAAAATGTGTAAAATAACATATGGCTCAATGGTGGGTGATTAGTTTTTAAACACCAATTACAGGGCGAGCTTTGGTAGTGTTGTTTCAGATGGCCTAGACCATATATGATTTTTTTCATTGCATAACTGGTTGCTTCAGTCATATATTGGCTATATATATTTGCATCTGGGTTCTCTATGCCTATTTAGATTTTCATAGCTTATCACTATATAATGTCATGTAGTCTGTTTATTTAGTAAAAAGCAAGTGGTTGGCTTTATGTTTCAACAATGGGGAGATGTGATCTTAAGCAGGGGGCACACGAGCGAATGTTTTTTGCTACATCGAACGATTTGGATATGGCTTCGAAAATTCGCTCGTGTGCCCGCTATATCGACGGCGACTGAGTACGGCAAATCCAGTCGCGCGATTAATCGCACATATCAAACATGTTTGATATTTTCGCCCGATTTTGTTCTCACCGGCGATCAGATCGCCGAGAAAATCGCTAGTGTGCCCAGAAAATCGCTCGTGTGGCCATTGTGGCGAGCACAATCGAGCGAACCCATTCTTAGAAACCAATCAGAGTTTGCAGTAATGTCACGTGATAGAAAAATTTGCACATATTCACTCTCCAACTCTCAACAAATTAGCGTAAATTCCTCGGCTTTTCCGGTGCATACTCCAGCTTTTGGACCATGAGATTCGATTCAACCAGCAATTTCTTCGTATTGAACGCCATTTTAATAACAAATAAATTGCAGCGACCATAGCAAACCTTCGCTTGCTGGACGGCGCCATATTGTACAGGTCACATGATTGATGGATTTGTAGGGTGCATTGGTGTAGGGTCTAGAGTAATAATCGCAGCGTGTGCCCGTTTGTGATCGGGCGTAAAATTTCGCTGACGATTTATGATCGCAGTGATCGGCGAAAAATATTGCTCGTGTGCCCCTAGCTTTAGAAGTCCACGGCTGTAAACCTTTACTACAACTGCTACCTGGCTGTAAGTATAATTGACAGGCGCTACATGGTGGAATTAATCTGTTTGTGGTTTGTTATATTACATCATGTAGCTCAGGCTTCAGAAGCGGCTAGTATGTGAACTATAGCAGTTAGTGTATATGAATTATACTCATAATCGTATGACTATTATATATGGGCCATCTAGATGACATAGCCTGTAATGTTATCATATTATGTGTAAATTGTAATGTGATGTGTAGACATGGCTTCTTTTGAGTATTATTCTAGTCCATACAGCAAATATCCCAATAATAGATCATGATATCAGTGATTGTTAAATGTCATAATTAAATTTGGTTTACATATACTTGTGTATAAACAGTACAAAAATTGCAAGGTAAATAAACTAGTAAAACGTAATAATTTCAGACCGGACTGGCCTCGTTTGGTTTTCATTAAAAGTCTTTGTTTGCATCCAATGATGGTGATGCATATATTTATTGCAATTCTATATTTATTGTGATTCGTGAGTTATAGTATTTACTTGATGCAATATCAATTGCAGTGACATACCAATCTGCAATTTGAAATTAGTTCATGATATATTCCCCTACATATTGCTCAAAAAGAGTATTCAAGTATCGTTTTGGTCTGCATAACTAATTTCAATGATTGGAAGGCATATATATGTCAATGTTTTGCTGTGGGTACCATTCTATTAATTACTCATCAGGATGAGGTTTAGATTTACACGTTATTATCAAGAGTTCCTTCACCTGGAGCTGTTGTGTATAAAGGTGTGGGCTTATCTCATTTGCAGTGTGTGCAATATATTAATCAGTGCCTCGTTAACCCGGGCATGCTATAATAAGTAGCAATTTATTGTTTAGCAGTGTGCAGTAATGAAGTAACACCAGTGTAATAGTATACCTACGGTCGTGAAGTAATTGCAATATGTTCCGCTGAAAGCCTGGCGATAATTGAGTCAATTTAAACGAGGCTGTACACGTGTCAGCTAAATGGCTGCAATTGAACACGTGAATGTTATCGATCAAATTTAGGCCCCTGGTAAGAAATTTTAGCCAACTATTTACAGGACATTTAAAGGTTTTTTCAAGTTATTTCTGAGTAGTCGCACATGCGTGAGGGGAGGTCGCTGTAACCTGTGGAAACAATGTAAAGGTCTCATGTGCTCTTCTGAAGTTCACTTTTGATTTTTAAAGTCGCGAGATTAGTATAATGTTTTGAGTGTTTTGCAAAGGTGGTGAAGTTTGGGTTAATACGATCTATAGCCCAGAATAGCATCAGATCATTACATTCATTGGTGACTAGCCAGAGGCAGTGCCTTGGCTGTGTAATAGAACAGCCTTTTCTTCAAAATACCTTCAATGCATTTCTGTTGTATTTTTGCCAAGTGAAGAAATATGGCTGTTAGATCGCTTAATTAGTTGTGGTTATTTTCCACCGTAATATGTTGTTTATGTGTTTATGTGATGATTTGTTCCCTCCAGGTGTTCTTGTTAAAGATAAATGAACCAATATCAATGATTACCAATCATTATTACAGGCTTTTGAGTTGTGGGGGAGTATTGCATGTTCGCGTTCTTGTGACCTCGATGGAAGGGAATCTAGAAGCAAAAATAAGTTTTTGGTCCTTAGTGCCTGTTTTTCAGTCAACCACAACAACTTTCGACGTATGCTCTGACGTTATTTCGATACCACACGAAACTAAACGAAGATAATGTGTGTGTAGGTAAGTAGAAAAACGTGCTGAATTTTTGAAATAATATTAATGACCTTCCGCATAACATTAGTGATGAGTCTGAAAATGACAGTGAAGATAAAAATTCAAACCACTACTTGTTAGTATACGAGGGCTTCAGCCTCCCTAACGGCGATGTAAAGGTGATTAATTATCAAGTGATAGCAGGCAGGCAGTGGGCTTGAGGCAGAACACAGGTGATAATGAGAATGGCTGCTATAGAGAGTTTGTGCTAAAGGGGTTGTAATGCTGTGCTGGGCATGGAATGTTTTATGAGACAGTAGTATGGAAGTGAAGGCCAACAGAGCCTACAGTGCAGATGTATGTGTGAGTGCGTGTAGGACGAGTGTTTACGACAGGTCTGCCAGCGAACTAGTGGGATATCGCTGAATTTTGGTTATGGTGTGTTACGTATATTTCTTATTTATGCAGATTTCTGGGACACGGCCGGACAGGAACGGTTCAGTAACATGCACCCGTCTTACTACCATCAAGCACATGCATGCATTCTGGTATGTCCATACTCTTGCTTTACACTATTCCCCATGCATAATTGATTGGAGTCTAGGTGAGAGTGCAGTCTGTATATATGCAGCAGCATAGAGTTCGGCTGGCATGTAAACCATGTACGAGGCATTACATAGCAGAATGATCAGCTTGCACTTAACGAGCTGCGATCAGAGATGAGATGTCCCAGTTCTGTTGCACAGGTGGCTTAATCAATCTAATTACTTATTACATTTTAATGATGAAGAGTCTGTTTGCGGTATATGAGCTGTGTCTGAGTGGGTTCATTAGAAGCGATCCACTTATGATTTGTACTTGAGTCTTGTGGGTACTTTACCAAGGCTTCTTGTTACAAGGTGGTTAAAAGACCATAGCCAGCTATGTTGTTGTTGCATTGGCGTGTTGAATTTGTTCCTGCTATGCGTCTATACAAGATGAAACATGTGATGCATGTTTACGTTTTTGTGTTTCTTTCCCATAAATATTCTTGTATCCACACGTGTACGCAAGGTTGTATGTGTTGTGTGTTTGCGTGTTATGATCACGTACGTACATGGTTGAGCTATACAAGAAAAGCTGCCATGTTCTATTTAATACAGAATATTTAAGAATAATTTAATTTTCAATATGAACTTTAATGCTTTGTTGACACATGCCTTTCGTCACGTGATTGCCATTACCTTATATTGTGCGTGCGTGCGTGCGTGTGTGCGTGCAAACGTGCGTGTGTGCGTGCAAACGTGCGTGTGTTTTGCGGATTGGACGTGTGGAATGTGGTGGTGATGTGATGTGGTGCCTGTTGTTCTCGTAGGTGTTTGATGTCTCGCGAAAAGTCACATACAAAAACCTTCCGATGTGGTTAAAAGAACTGAGGGACTACAGGCCAGAAATACCCTGCCTCTGTGCTGCAAACAAAATAGATGGTAAGACGTACATGCAGGCTGAATCTATTACTTACCAAACATTAAGCTTTTGTCACTACTATTGATGAACAGATGACGACTTGATTTTAATACATACTCGCGTCTACAGCGGCTGGTGTATGTGAGTGCGTGCGTGCGTGCGTGCGTGCGTGCGTGCGTGCGTGCGTGTGTGGGTGCATGCATGTATATGTGTGCGCATGTGTGTGGGTGAGTGCATGTGCCTGTGTAGGGGAGAGTGCGTGCGCCTGTGTGGGGGTGAGTGCGTGCGCCTTTGTGGGGATGAGTGCGTACGCCTTTGTGGGGGTGAGTGCGTACGCGTATGTATGTGAACACAGTATTAGTATCATTTGCACTGTGCTTACTGTTGAAGACAGGTAAACTGTTTCTGTATTTTTATAGTATAAAGAGCTCTTGGATGAAAATACATGTCATGTCAATATATCATAATAACGTTGTGTATGTGGTTCTTTGACAGTTGATTACAAGATAACACAGAAAAGCTTTAATTTTGCCAAGAAGCAAGGCATGCCATTTTACTTTGTCTCCGCATCAGATGGGACCAATGTAGTCAAGGTAGATGAGTTACAGTAGTAACACAGTTACTTGTGAAATCCTATGAGCATTTTATCTGACTATTAATTTATGCTTAATAATCTTAGCTATCTCGGATGATTGCTTCATTGCTCCACAATGTGTAATTAATGCTTGTCAAAGATATTCTTTACGAGTGTTGTAATTGGTTTACTAAAATCGTATTGCTATCGGAATGGTGCTTCGTAGGCAATATTCCATTGGTTAATATTTCACCTGTATTGCCTGCTAGAGTTACATCTGCTGCGCTGTATTGATTGTGAAGCTGTTGCAGCATTAACCCCCAGACAGTTCAGTACTCACAGCATCCGTAGGTGGGTGTGTTACCTAGGCAGGTTCGATTTGTGTAATATCTGTATTACTATCACTAATCAGGAGTGTATAATATAGATAAAACATAACTAACTGTTTTAATAACATTACAGTAACTAACATAATGTACTGTTACTAGGTTGCGTGGTTGGTACACCAGATAACTATTAGAGACCCTCTTTTTACCCCCCTCCCCGCTTCCATTGGTTTTATAGCATCTTCATAGCATCAAATATTTAGTGTCACTGGTATTGCATTAGACAGAGGCATTCTACATGAGTTGTGATAGCAAGGTCTTGAAGGAAAAAAGGATCTTCATCGTTCCAATGCGATATGTCTGATCATGCTAGTAAAAATACAGTATAAGGTCAAATATCGGTCTAAGGTCAAACGCCAGGTTTCAAGTTTCCCGCTGTATATGGAGCCATGCGGTCTTCTTTAGGTTAATGTTACTGTTAAGCACGCACAACTTAGATGCTCTCTATCGCTTAGTGGAAAAGGTTCACAAATTTATATGAACATGTACTTGATCTGGACCTTTGTAGCATATCTTCATTGTGACGGTAAAGCATGCCTGTATATATACCGTATCCAGTTCAGAGTATATATCCTCGCTCAATTGCTTACATATCCTTAAAAAGACTGCCATTTTTTGAAAGCTGCTCTGTTCCCCTTGTGGCTGGCAACGCTCATGTCATTAACACGTATTTTTAGCGTGGTAAGAGAGGTGATTGCATGAACCCTTGGCAGCTTGTGCACTGCATTCAGAGTCTCAATGAAAAGGGGGACTCAATTGTAGAGCATATCTATGGATACTAATTTTCTTCACAGAGTCCTTTCAAGTTAAAAGCGTCTATGGATAATGCGGGTAATAATTTTTTATGTGTTCCCCTGAGCAGGAAATTTTACGTTTCTGGCCGTTTAAATAATCATAAAATAAAAACCATTTGCTTGTTTGTAGTCATGGAACCCAAGTTTAATAAGTACGGCTCCTGTGGTTTATGTAATGAATGCAACGTCCACTGTCATATACTCGAGCTGAGTCAATAATTTTTGCACAGCCATCTCTTGAAAATATAGTACGGTACACATTCTATTGTCCGAAATTCTGAAAATCCAAAAGCTCCGAAAACCGAAAGTTTTTTCATGGAGGTCGTCTGCACACCAAAGCTCACGTTTGGCTGCACAAGGTTCACTGCAGAAATATGAATGTGTTTGGCATTACTCATACATATTGTACTGTAAAAAATGAAATCTGTAACTCTAAAAAATTCTGAATTCCGAAACGTGTCTGGTCCCAAGGGTTTCGGATAATAGATTGTGTACTGTAATTTTATCACAGTTATTGCCATCATTCATATTTAGCCTTTTTTTTAATTTTCAGTTATTTAGGGATGCTATCAATGCAGCCGTAAGCTACAAGAACAACTCTACAGACTACATGGATGAAGTAATGCGAGAATTAGAAGTATGATATGTGATTTATTCATTCTAAATACATTTATAGGAATTATTGCATAAATAACTGCACAATTGAGAAAAATATAGCGAAATATTGTCTCACCTAATAGTGAACATGTTACTGATTACTCCAGTATAAAAATTACCATGAGTTTTTGCAGTTATGGTATATAAAATAGTAATTAATACAGCCACGTTCTTTTTCAAAGCGACAATTTTCTTGAAATCGGCAACCATCATACAAAAGTGCATCTTATTGAGTGACGTAGTGGTTCTAGATGGGTACAACATCTCTATTGCTTAATTCAAATTACCATAATTACCAAATTACCACGTAAAAGTACATGGACAGGGTCTCACGAGAAACAAGTGGCATCATTATGTAACCGCGTCAACGTAATGTAACCAAGCGGATTTCAACCGTATATTTTTGTTAAAATATTGATGTACGACTGTTCTAAGACATGTTAGCTTTACTTTAGATACTTGTCTTGGTGTTATGCAAGCAATACCAGTAAGTATTGTAGTGGTCGGAAAAATACGAGACCGGTCAGAAATATTGTTTGAAATCATTACTTTAATAGATAAATGTTCACGTATGGAGCTAAGAGACAGTGAAGCAGGAGAGTCAACAAGCCCTCTTTGTCTAACAAAGAGAGAGAGAGAGGGGGAGAAAAGGCGAGAGTGCAGGAGAGAGCATGTGAGAGGGAGGGAGGCAGGAAGAACGAGAGAGCGCGTGCGAGAGAGAGAGAGAGAGAGGGAGGGAGAGAGACGGGGAGAAAGGAAGAGCAAGAGAGAGAGAGAGAGAGAGAGAGAG
>NW_014577217.1:603106-613646 GCF_000485595.1 Priapulus caudatus | reverse complement strand
CACGTGGCTCATTAATTAAGGCGTGGCAGCTGCAGATATTTACTCCCTATTTATTAAACACATGTGATCCAGGTTGATCAGTGTGAATGATCAGGAGTGAATAATAATTCTAGATAGATAGATTATTCTAGATAGATCTATTATTATTCACTCCTGATCATTCACACTGATCAACCTGGATCACATGTGTTTAATAAATAGGGAGTAAATATCTGCAGCTGCCACGCCTTAATTAATGAGCCACGTGTGAAAAATCAATAGCTCCCTCTCTGTAGCCGTATGCCCAGAATTGTAATCGTTAGGTCTAGTGGGTTAGTTAGGTACCCAGGCAAGCACCTGTATGTGCACGTGTGTGTTTGTCACATAGGTGAGTACACATTCAAGTGTGTCTGTGTGTCTGTGCGTGCGTGCGTGCGTGCGTACGTGCGTGCGTGCGTGCGTGCGTGCGTGCGTGCGTACGTACGTACGTGCGTGCATGCATGAGTATGTGTGTGTATGTGTGCGTGCGTGCGTGCGTGCGTGCGTGCGTGCGTGCGTGCACGCGCGTGTGTGTTAATGCGCGCGCATGCGTACGTGAGTGCCTATGCTTGTACGTGTGTGGGGTAGTTAATGAAATCAGCGAATGCATCGATCTGCAATCGATGCTCGCCCAGCTTCCCAGAACCAACAACAAAAACACCTGCGTGATAATTCTCTCTTTTACACGACCCGGTGCAGCGGACGAATGACTCATCGCAGTGATGGCAGTGTCTATGATGAGTAATTATTAACTAGTTTATTCAGCACTAGAATTGAGATTCATGCTTGCTTGATATGGTGGCTCCATACTTTGCGCTCAAGCACACACACTGATGCCAGGGATTACGTGATACAGAGAAACAGCGATACAGTGAGGGTGGAGGGAGAGTGGCTGTGCACATGTGGATTAATAGGTCGTTACAAGTGAATGGACGGCTGCACTTGTATCGTTGGAAAACACCAGCACCTGACTAAATTTTGCACGGTTCATGCAGCACTTCTAGACTGGATGCTACATCTGAGAAGCTGTGTGCACATCATAGCGGTACTAGTGCATGTGCATGGGCACACATTGGCAACACTCGGAAGCAAAATTCACAAGCACTTCAATAGGCGCTTAACCCTTAAGCCTGCAGTGAGATTACCAATGTAAATGTACAGTGATGATTATTTGGTTGATTTTCTGCAGGGTTGTTTTGTAAGATGAACAATGCTGTGCTAAAAGTGCATGAATACGGTGTTATTTTGTCCATCAAGGTTCTTAATACATGATCCATCTCGTCTGTTTTTCAGACATTTAACAGCATGGGCCTGACAGACTCAGGTTTTGACACTCCAGACGGGGCAGAAAATAAGAGCATCACAGACGGACCAAGCATCAGCTAGCCGAGAGGACATGTTTAGGCAATGTGCAGATATCTATCATTCAGCATGCTGAAGCCAGCAGGATGTACGTTTCAATGCGTATGAAAGCCTCCTCATAGGTCTGTGTCATGTAGAAGCTAGACATTTCTCACCAAACGTAGATTGCAGAATTTGAGGTTATGTTGCAAAAAGATGTAAGCAGATTCATGGATGTTTTGGTGTGTGCAATTTTGTGCGAAGTGCATTTGCTTTTAAAGTTACTGTAGACACCCACACCCACAGACAGTCATTTTGCAAGTGATGGCCGAAAAGGTGATACGCATGTTGTTTTATGTATATTTCTAATAATTATAATATTATATATATATATATTGCTTATTAAGAGTAGGCACTGTGTCTTTCAATCCAACGTGCGGCAGACATTTCTTTTTGTGATGTTGTTTTGAACTTAACTTGTTTAATAGTGCGAGCAGCATTTTTTATGTCCCTAAAAGAGCTGCATGCTTATTGGTAACTATACAGTCCTTAATGAGGGGCAAGGATCAAGAGCTTAGAGAGGGGGCAAGGGTTAGGTTTTCTGCATCATTACAGATTTGAAAGACCTATATTTTTGATTGCGAATGTAACGTCAACAATCGTGTGGCATTTGCATTAAGCCCGGGTCACAACAGATCGTACGAAATTTTGTCGTGGTTGATCCATAAAATATTTGTCGTGGCCAGATCTTGCAACATGCCCGAAATGTATTTCGAGTGGTAACAAGGGCTACGACACATTAAAGATGGTTTGGCGATGGGGACGCGACAGAAAAAAAAGATATGTCGTGGGTGTGTCGCAAGTCAGTCGTGCGACAGTCGTGAGTTGTCGGGCATTGTCGGGGGGGGGGGCTGTTTTTCACGTTAACAGGTCGTGGTTCACTCGTGGGATGCGGGTGCTACAGTCGTGCGACTGTCGCACAACAGTCGTGAGTCACTCGTTGGACGCTAGCGCGTCCGTCCCCGACTATATAACGACGTATTATCGCACGACAGTCGCAAGACTGTCGTAGGACAGACTCACGACAACCAGAAGACATAGATACCACAAAAAATCGTGCATGTTCAATTTTGCCGCACGACGGCAAGTCGATGCCACGATGCTCAAAATTTTGTTGGACTGCCTTGCGACAACCCCCGATGAACCACGATTTGCCCAAATTTTCTGTCGTGTCGTGGCACAAATGCGTCGTGGGCTCGTTGTGACCGAGGCTTACGGTCGAAATGACCGAAATGCTTTTACAAATCGAATTCTAGTTTCTAGTTGGAACTCTATTAGCTACAATAATTATTTTTCGCAAGTGTACATTTACCTCACTCCGTCCTCATCCATGCTCACTTTGATGACCTAGCTAATAAAGCTATTATGTCATTTCAAGAATATTCTATCAATCAGTATTACGTCTACTCTAGTCCGTCCAGTGACGCTCACAAGCGTTTTACAGTCAACTCGTGGTTGTTAAAGCAGCCAGTGATATGTGGGTGTGGAACATCAGTTTATGAGAGCAGTGCACCGTTCAGTATGAAACTGTTCAGAGACGCAGAGAATGCGTTTTTAATTGGACTGATACGATTCTTCAAGAGAAATTTTTATGGTCGTGTTTAATGTTTGCAAAATTCAGCTATCCTGTTTCAGTTTTTTAGTTGCTCAAAGATGAATTGATAGATAGATTAGGTTAACTGTAATGTGTCACACACGTGGGGAGCAGGTCGCCTGTCGTCTGAGGGTGTGTTTGTTTAGTCAGATCATTGATCGTGATTAAACCAGATCCAAATCTATGTACTTTTTCACACTCTTCTCAGATCCGTTGTGAAATCTGTGGGTGAGATCCGTGGCGAGCTGGTATGACGGTTTCGTGAAATTGGCACTTGCTGCATTTGTATAAGTAAAGCAGGATCAGGTGAATGTAATCGGATCTGTACAAAACAAACACGCCCAGTCAGCCCGTTTACAATGTAACATTGTGGTAGAGCTGGAAAACTTGACATTCCAACCAAGTAAACGTTTTAGATCTAGAAAATGTGAGTGATGTCTGATATTTATAATAATGTATACATGAAGGCAAAATGCGATGGATATTTGTATAGGAAACTGCACCTCCAGCTGCAGTATTTTAGTTGTGTATTAATAATTTACAAATGTTGTGAGCTTTGCAAGTTTTCTTAAGTACAATATAGTTTGCTATCTCCGACATCATAATTTCTTGGGGGTCATTCGTTGTACCTTCATATTAGTTACCACACGTAATAGAATTATCGGCACAACGAGTAACAACGTACTTTTTAGAGATCCAAATGCAATTTATTTAACAACACTTCATATTATATACAACCATAATTGTGTACATATAGAGTATCAAACGCTGCAGTGAAAAATAGGTGATTTACAAGTAAAAATATGTGTGCACAACCATTCCAGAACATCTTGTAGGAAAATCCACCGGAGATAAACCGTATACGATGATACAACATAGAATTTTGTTGATAAGTACATCTTTATATTACACTGAAATTATTCTATTGTCGTGACAAACCTGGGTTTTTCACAAGAGTGTTATAGTGCCGTGTAAACCATTCTCAATGTTGTTTTTCCTAGAAAGACTTACGGTGTTACTTTCTAGAAACGCGTACATATGTCGTCTGTCTTTCAATGTGAGAATGTTCAAACTGCATGTGGTGGTGACAACGGCATATCTACACGAGCCCCCAGTTAGGTTGCAGTACAATATTGACCGATCCATATAGCCTTAAGGCCTCCGCACACGGGGAGGTTCGTGCTGAGCACGGAGCGTGAGTTTCGTGCTCAGCAGGAATCTCACACCCCCGCACACGGTGAGGTTCGTGTTGATTATGGAGTGTGAGTTTCGTGCTCAGCAGGAATCTCACACCCCCGCACACGGTGAGGTTCATGCTGAGCACGGATCTTACGAGCTGGTGCCACTGTTTGGTGCACGGGTGCACAAAGCGGTCACTGGAGCGGGTGCACGGCTGAACCAATCAAAATGTACCGCCACTGAGTGAGAACCAATCAAAATGCGCCGCCACTGAGTTTCGTGCTCAGCAGGAATCTCACACCCCGGCATACGCTGAGTTTTCAGCCTCGCGAGACCAAAATTATCAAACACGACAGATATTTTCCTCACCACCTCGCGAGACCGAAAACTCAGTGTAATCGACCCCGCAGACGGTGAGGTTCCTGCTCAGCATGAAGCTCACGCTCCGTGCTCAGCACGAACCTCACCGTGTGCGGGGGCCTTTAAGTAACTGTTAACTACACATGGTTGTGGGTAGTACATGTGAAGTAAGTGCAAGTAAGTGAAGGTAAGCCATCTGGTGTTAAGAGATGAACGAACAAATCAAATCAATTCATTACATTTTGATAAAGATCATTGAGAGAAGGTCAAAATACGCACTTTTTTTCTTTATTATTTCTCTCCACACTTCTAAAGTTTTTTCTTTGCACTGCAACACTGTAAGCACTCGGTCACTCCCACTTTCCAAACGAAATACTGCTAGGTAAACTATAATCCGCTGATATACAAAAACGCTGATAAAGAATTCATGGGCAAGTGCCTCTTTAACTGGAAGTAGCTTAGAAATGCACATTTTTTATTTGTGCGAGGCGTTCATCCACAGTAGAACAGTAATTGCCAACATTTTTCGTATTGCACCTGGTTAATCACTAAAAATTGTACCAAACTAGGAAACGCTCTTTGCTCTGATGCCCCCCGTGACAACGATGGAACAGTGCCGTTGCACTTACAATAAATAACGTGAGTAAAATGCAACGCATGATTGTTTAGCTTAACTAACGGTTAAACTTTACACATCACACCTGCGTGCAAATAATGGTATCACAGACACAAAACACAGCACAACTAAACGGCTGCATGTGTACACACATCTACACAAAGTACCCGATACAATTCCGTGTAGAGTATAACGTGTTCTGGTAAGAGACGAAATAGTGACAAAGTGGCTGAATGTAGAGATTATGAGCTGTAACTAGGAATATGAAGGAAGACGTCTGCAGATACATAACACGTGTGCGTAGTCAACGACTGAATCGTTGTAGTTCCTATACAGATCATGTATAATTAACGAAACGACCATCGCGTTAATGCAAGTGACGCTATTCTGTTAAGGTCATGATAAACCGGATTACACTGATTGTTACTGAGTTTGCGGCAGTTAATGAATTTTCTTAAACAAAACGATAATGTAATATGAACCAAATATATGCCACTTGAGAGTTGTTTGGAGTAATGCCACCAGCGTTTCTTAAACAAGTCGTACTGGAATAGGTGTGAACATTGTATAGGTGTTCACTTTCAGACGAAAATCAACTCGCTGAAGAATTTCCCCAAGAAAAATCCCCAAAACAATGACAAAATCCCATGAACAATTCTGCTGCTTAAAGGTGACATTACCTTTACATGTAAAAAGGTGCATGGTGCAATAGCAAGAGAATTAATGAAAATGTAATGCAAGTGGATGGTTTAGAATTAATATTCTTTAAAGATAAAAGCACTCATTGCTGTTCATATTACTGATATGAATTTCTGTATGAACTCTTTAATCACTTCTAAGTCACGTCTTGCTCTTACCTTTAATTAGAAAAGTGTAGCTATGAAGGCGGATAATGTTACAGCAAACTCCACGACAGATGGCGCTCTCGCTCATGGGCTCAATCTACCACTGCCACCAAACTGCTAACCTGTATGATACAGGCGGTTCCGGTTCCGCTTCACTACACTTCACCGCCTGTACCGCTTGCTTCTTCAGCCCGCTTCGCGAAACACGAAATCGTTGCGCCTAATCAGAGAGCTGTAACGGGCCAATCAGCCAATCAGCAAGCAGGCTTTTGCCTGACGTCATTTCTCCAGTTATTCGTTGCCTGATCGATAACGAGGCTTGCGAAACGCCAGGGTTGAGCTCGCGTACAGGCGGTAGATAGTGTAGTGAAGCGAAACATACCGCCTGTATCATACAGGTTACCAAACTGCATGTAACCTGTATGATACAGGCGGTATGTTTCGCTTCACTACACTATCTACCTATGGTGAAGTGTAGTGAAGCGGAACCGGAACCGCCTGTATCATACAGGTTAAACTGCATGCAGTGCCCCTTCGCACACTCAATATACCACTGCCACAATGCTAGCACTATTTTTAAAGTGGGCGGAGCTCGGGGGGAAATCCCGCGAATGGAGATTCGTAAACAGCGTATGATTTGAAAGAGGTGCATGGGCGCACAATCCGCGTACTATTTCGTATCACTATTTTATCAAATTTTTCATGAAATAACGGTCGGATTTTTAACATCTTTGCAACTTTTGTTAGTCCAAATCTTATTACATAGGATACGAGTAACGTGCCTGCTGTAAAACTTGTAGTAAAAAAGCGTTACAAATTGTAACGGAAATCTACTTGTGGCAGTGGTAGATTGAGCCCATGAGCGAGAGCGCCATCTGTCGTGGAGTTTGCACTGCCACAAGTAGATTTCGGTTACAATTTGTAACGCTTTTTTACTACAAGTTTTACAGCAGGCACGTTACTCGTATCCTATGTAATTAGATTTGGACTAATAAAAGTTGCAAAGATGTTAAAAATCCGACCGTTATTTCATGAAAAATTTGATAAAATAGTGATACGAAATAGTACGCGGATTGTGCGCCCATGCATTTACCTCTTTCAAATCATACGCTGTTTACGAATCTCCATTTGCTGGATTTCCCCCGACCTCCGCCCACTTTAAAAATAGTGCTAGCATTGTGGCAGTGGTATCCTGAGTGAGCGAAGGGGCACTGCATGCAGTTTGATGTTACAGTAATGTGCTTGGTAAATTATTGTTTCTCCACGGCACAATATGTATTAGAGAGCTACATAAAATCACAAATACAAACAATCCCAATGAGGGTATTACTTCGGTAATCTATGGGAATGCACTGCAAACATGAAGTTCGTTGGGCTCCCCTCTCATTTGCGCGTGATTCACACGAACACGGCGTGAGAGGTTCCAACTGCCTATCTCACCTGGTGTGCCGCACCCGCTCCGCTATCACCAGTCACGACGTTCCTTCGCACTGTTGCCTCTGACGTCACGTGCCACCTTTGCTCACAACTGTGCGTATAGCGCAGAGAGCCGCTGTGTTCAAGCTATCGGCGATGACGCGTAGAAATAGCTCTTCCGATAGCAACATGCTCTCTGGCTTCAAGCTGCCGGAGGTTCGATGTCACACGTCCGTGTATTCGGCGGAGGAGGGCAATCTCCTCTCTCAGTAAGGGGCGGGAGAGGAAGCTCCAGCTTGCATGTTCTAGCCCGCTACCATTCCAATGACGGTGAGGTGCGCAGCTGAAAGTGGGTTCATAAAACTTATTGCATCTTCCAAAGAAGTATTGCCCTTAAAATAATATCAGTTGCAAGTCCACGTGTCACTGTCACGAAGGGCTATATGCGAAATGTATTTTGTAGGGACCACGTACTAGCAACCGTACATGCATGACAGCTAAATCTCACAGACTACCACTCATCCACACTTGGACAGCGTTTTCTCGAAATGCATTCCCTGTGAGCTTTTAATCGTGACCCGAAGCACATACGCTGCTCTGTGGTTAAATATGTTTCACGCACACAACGGTCGTATCATCGGTATACATCGGTTTTACGCAGTCACTCATGTCTGTTTGCTCTCTGGCAAACAGTTGCCGCAGAGCTTACCTAGCTATCTTCCCCGGTGTTTCACACATCATTTTCCTTTATCAATGACTGACTCGAGGATGATGGGCCGAACGTATTATACATCAGAGGCATGGTCGATGAGTTTGGTGGCAGAATTGCTCTCTGTGGCTGTGACGAATCTGGTCGCTGGTTAACCACTTTGCCTAGCAGCAACAAGATGTTGTCTAGCTTTCTGTCCATGTTATTTATCTAGAAGAGCGCAAGAAAACATCTTTTGGTTACAAGGTCATTTAGGTATATGGATTAAAGATAGCCTCCACCTGTAGAAGGGAGAGGTTGAGAAGATCATTTGGCGCATTATTCTAGGAAAGAGAGAAAAAGAATATGGGAAGATGTATGTGCGTGTGCGTGCGTGCGTGCGTGCGTGCGTGCGTGTGTGCGGTTGTGTGTGCGTGTGCGTGCGTGCGTGCGTGTGTGTGCATGCGTATGTGCGTGAGAGTAAGGGCGAGAAAGAGAGAAATTGACGGAGGACAGAGAAGGAAGCTGCTACGCCCTGAAGTTGAGGGAGCTCTGTTAATATCTCACCTGGTTTTCTACTCTCAGCAGCCTTGCGCCTATCGTGACCGTCTGCTTGCCTCTCTCCTGTGGCGATACATATGAACCCGGCTTCCCTAACGTTTGGTCTAATCTGTAAACAAGTGGATTTGATTTCCATTAACTAAAAAATAGTTTGCCACCTTGAGAAAAGTGGTCGTGAAATAAGAGCGAAGCGTCAGCCCCAAATTGCGGAAATGAAGGTAAATCATTAAATATTATAACGTGCAAGATTATAATGAGCGCGGGTAAATGTGTTTCACATGTACCTATAGCTGTACCTGTACCTACAACGCACATTGAAAGAAGCCATCTGTTTTTCCCCAGGTGTTCTCTCCCCATAGCAATACTATGATGGTTATTATATCGTCGTATACGAGTGTTATGTGCGCATGATAGAATCGTGGAGCGTGAAGCGAAGTGTGAGAGTAAAGTTTGAAATGTTTTGTTACCTTCTCTGTAGTTCCTTGATTCTGACCATCATGTTGAGATGACCCTGAGAATACTGCTCTATCACGTCCCGCACGTCGTACGGTTTGCGAGCTTGCTAAAAGATTAATTAAAATTGTAAATAGATGAGAATGTCACAGCTGAGTGTGTATACATTTGCTCTTTCGCAGCATATGAATAAGTAAATACCAACTATTACCGATAATACCACAGAAAAACTGACAATTTGTTTAGTGGTGGTTCAGTACGCTGCCGCATTTCACTTACTTCCCAAACAGTAGCTAGACATGGTTTTCAAATAAGAATTTATCTGAATAACTGTTAACGCATATGTACAAGAGCTTGAGAACCTTATGTACATACCTGAAACTTTCGCCTTGCTACAAAATACCTTATTTTGCGTATGGCTCGTATCGCTGCCTTGTGTGTGTCCGTTAACCTGGTAATCATATCAAAACTCAGATGCTCGTACAATCCTGAACTAGTCACCTTACACGCGCTAATGGCTATAGCAGCTGCAGTTGACAGGTGTAGTAATAATACTGATTATTAATATATTTCGTCGCACAGATCACGCAACAACGTGTTAGTTATTTACGTAGGTATACTACTCACTGAGTAATCCTCGGCGTATTTTCGTAATTCTGCTCGTTATCTATGTCTACATCGTCGCTGGCCATGTCCCCGCCTCCCAAGCTGGTAGTGGTGCTGGACAGTTGAGCTCGCCCCTCTCCTCGGTGGCGATTCGGTGTGCCTACCGGTATACATACCAGAAACCACATATACGTACGTGTTTTCGCTATTTTCGTCGGGGGTTAACAAATTTTGCATAAAAACTTAAATATGAACTATGAATAATCATTTGTCCAGTTGGGAACTGAGATAGAATTGTTTTTACGCACTGTTGTTTGTCGTATACATTCTCATCATATCATGAGTAGCTTTACGTGTAAATTTCTTCTGCACCAAAGTTTGTATGAGTTGTCTGTCTGTAAATTTCGTACTTTTCTTGCTTTTGATGTCCAATACTTATTATTACACCATCATCAGTGAAAGATCACATTATAGCGTGCCTACCTACATCTTGCACCACGTTATAAAAACAACTAACCAGCTTTGGGTTCTTCTGTGTAGAAAACAACGTCTTCGTCTGCCTCCTGCCCTTTCAGTATGTGATTAGAAGATGACAGGCAAACCTCCAACTTTAACTTGGAGCGACGCCGCTTCAGCATGGTGGCCTTCTTAGCGAGGCGTCCCATAGCAGAGTCAGAGCGCACCCCCTTCACCTGGGTGCTCTCGGGGAGGTGGATTTTCCATGTTGCCTTAGAGGTATGGTTCCTATCTGCAGAGTAGCACCTCCAAAGGCACTATAAGGGTGTATATACAAATATATATAT
>NW_014577217.1:583121-599630 GCF_000485595.1 Priapulus caudatus | reverse complement strand
CGAGTTCGGGTGTTGTCGTGTAGACGCTACATAATCGCTAACTCGAGTTAACGCTTAACTCGAGTTAGCTTAACTCGAGTTCGGGTGTTGTCGTGTAGACGCTACATAATCGCTAACTCGAGTTAACGCTTAACTCGAGTTAGCTTAACTCGAGTTCGGGTGTTGTCGTGTAGACGCTACATAATCGCTAACTCGAGTTAACGCTTAACTCGAGTTAGCTTAACTCGAGTTAAGGTTCGTCGTGTAGACGCTACATAATCGCTAACTCGAGTTAACGCTTAACTCGAGTTAGCTTAACTCGAGTTAAGGTTCGTCGTGTAGACGAGGCTTATACACATTCAGCTTTCACTCGCTGCGTTTTTCTCTCCTCCCACGTACACATTGGCATCGTGCAAGTACCTGACGATGAATGAAAACGACTGATCCCAGGAGGCGCCACGTTCCTCCCTGCCGGTCAACATGCAACATGCGCAAGATCTGCAGGAATCGGACTCCTCTGATAGCCGATGTTGCAAACACCTGCCCCTTAGACCCAACCACCAAAACCACCAATGAGGCAATCACCACGATTAAATCTGCAACGGGAAAATCACAGAAATGTATTATCAATTTGAATGGAACCTCAAGTCCCAAAAAATAACGCAGGGCATTTTCGCAATTATAACCATTTCTACAACTTATGAACCAACACTGAATATTCGTTGACACATTTTACCATCATAAATATATAAAAGTAACTATAGTAAAGCAGTTTATTTAAAATTGTTACTAATGTGGAGAATTGTAAAATATTCCGTATGCAAACTTTTGTTATAAAAGTGATGATCTCGTCAAAATAGCTAGAAAGCATTCATGCTAAGTAAACAACAATAAATATCATATCCGTTTAATGTAGAGCAGCTGCTGTAGAAATATATAGCAGATAGATGTGTCCCTGTAAATCATACGGCAATAGTGGCCTAATTACATCTATTAATAGTATTGATACCATGAATATCAATATCCTAAATATACAACTCTAGAATTTCACTTATAAATCAATTTGACTCGAGCAAACTAGCAACAATAATATCCGCAGAATACGACCTTAAAAGTGATATAATAAATACGAAAATAATAAATACGACAACTTTAAATGTTGTCAGAATGAGCACAGAAAAACGTAGATCGAACATTGTAGTTCCAATATCTCTTTACAATTTACATGTAGCTTAATATTCTACCATTTGGTAAACTCACCAATGGATTTATTATATAGCACATTTGTGTTAAGCCATCAATCTATTTTACGTCGTCATGTTAGAATTCCATTACATTGTTAATCACAACATACAACACAGTCACCATCAAAATGCATATGAATCCACATAGGTGTAGAAATTGACAACATTATGCCGTTATGCAATATACTATGGCTAGTGGCTATAGCGATCCAGCCCCACAAAATTAAGATAAAACAAAAAGGGTCCTATTGCAGGTGCTATTGGATCCGTATCGTGAAACATTCTGCTGCTACGGCATTACACGACATTTCCTATTCCCCCCTACAATTTACGTTGAAGTTACGAACACCTCACATTTACAATAGCCAGGGTTACTTAAGCTTACTTTTGGTCTGACTCTTACTTAAGCTGCATAAAAGCTGTAACAAGCACAACATTGCCTAGCACACAAGCAACCAGCGCTACACACACTTGCCCATTCCTCCACTGCAAACACCACACACGACCTACATGCTAGACATATTGACGCGTGACGATCACACTCAAGTTATAAAGTTACAAAAACAAACAAAAAAAACAAATAAAACACGAACAGGTCTCTTACCCAGTACGGCTATAGGTTTTTTTGCAAATTTCAACCTCCCTCTTACGCGCATATATTTACTGCGGCATCCAGCCGCCCATAGTCGCACTAGGTACTCCAAACCCAGGAACGATACTAATACAATCTCCTGTAGAAGAATACAAGACAGCATGGTAAGAACGAGAGATTATCAATTAAAAAGCGCTTAGTTTGGTTTACACACCGGGCAGTACTGCTGAGGAACTGCGTTCGGAATACAATCTCAAGCACACACTCAGCCCATTCAGCCATCATGCCATTTCAGCATTGAATTTTTAGGGAATTAAGAGAGTAGGACGCCGGGATGAAGCAGGGTCGACGCGAGCTGACGATCAAAATTAGCGAAATCAGAGACAGACAATGCAGATTTGAATCGATTATCAATCGAATGATTGCAATCGAATTGAAACCGCTGGTTACATGGTTGGAATTACAGGAATATTAACCAGGTAAGTCTTATCTGCTATACCTGTGTGAACCATAATAGTCAGCATTATATATAAGTAATTACATGTTGTACTATCACTATTGTTACGACGCTTGTACATTGGTAGCTTTTCTTTATAAATAGTTAACAGTTGACTGAACGTTATAGTATCCTGATACTATAGTCTTCAGTCCGCTATAGTAGTCCATTGGCTCATTTACCTTAATGTAGCAGGACTGCCCGGTGGAAACCAAATTAAGCGCATTTTGAGTAAAACAACTTACCTATGATACATATCGGTTTTCTGGCAAATTTAATGCGACCCTTCAGATGCATGTATTTGCTTCTACACCCCGAGGACCATATGCGCACTGAGTATTCTACCCCGAAGAATGACACAAGCACTATTTCCTGCAGAGAAATCGTGAGAACTACTGTTATTTTCCACAACAAGGGGAAGAAATCACTGATATCAAGAGCCCATTAACCCCAGAGCGTACAATGCTGAAATAGGAAAACCATGGTGTCGTTTCAGCAAAATTAATAAAGTTTACCTACCTTATTTTGATACTTCTCTACCGGAATATTATGCAGGAGTCATAGCTAGCCAATATAAGATCAACCGCGCTTGTCTCTACGATGTTCCTATGCCGAGATATAAAGCGATAAAAATCGAGTACTTCTAGGTCATCCTAGCGCCATATCACCAGGAGCGTATAATGACAAATATATTTGTCATTATACGCTCCTGATATCACCTATAGCGCGTTCACACGTACCGTAAAACGCAGTTTCGAACGCGTATCTTACGGACTCCGTACGGTACGCGTATAGCGTGACCTTGAGTTAAACAGCGTTCACACGTAGTTTTGGATAATGCTAATTAATGTTAAATGTTAAATGACACATGTTAATTACATATAAAACGGGTTGACAGCATATCAAAAGAACGCCGCAATATAATTTTGCACAAACGTTTTCACTGTATTCCGCTATTTCTGTATACATTCTCTATAGATATAGGCATAAGTCATTTTATACGCATACACTTGCACACATGCGCGGACGCACGCACGTACGCACACACATAAGATGATGTCTCCTGTTTTTCTTCATTCCTCCTCTATTTGCCTCACTACTCGTTCCTCGTTCTCCCGCATCCCACCCTGTATGTTTGTCTCTCCGTTCCTATTTCTCTTCACTCTTCCTTTCCCACTCGTCTCCTATTCTCTCCCCTCCCCTCTCTCTTCTCTCTATTTCACTCACTCCGTTTTTCTCTCTCCTTCACTCACTCCGTTTTTCTCTCTCCTTCCCTTTTTTTCTTTAATTCTTGCTCTGTCTCCCTCCTTTCGTCTTTCTCACTGTCGCTTTCCCACTCCCACTCCGAACAAGATTTATTCACTAGGATAAACGTAAACACATTTGACAGACCTGTATGAGAGATGCTGCAGCTGGAATCTGTCTGTTGAAATGCTTCTGTCTTTGCTTCTGCTGAACTTTCAAGGCAAACCCAGATCCTAGAATTCCCTACAGCATGAGCAAGGAAACTGGGAATTTATTATAGGAAAATATGTTTGCAACGAAATGTTCGAGACACCGGGTAAAGGCTGAAAGAGAACACAGACATACGTTTCTGCCTAGCTATAGAAATTCCTATTCGCCAGATAAATTACCAACAAGCTGATCGCCAATGGTAATAAAGATATATTAAATGCTGCAAGGACAAAGGAAGTCCTGCCAAGACTGAATTTGCGCACACACACACACACGCGCGCGCACGCACACACACACGCGCGCACGCACGTACACGCACATGCACATGCACACGCACACATCTTGAGTATTAATTATAGCCCCGCGTAGCGAGCATTCCAAGAGGCATGGGTCTTTTTCGTCAGAAGGTGGACCTTTGGAGCCAGCCAACTTAGTCAGTGTACTGCATGAACGCAACAATGCCACAGATTCACCCTATAAATACCTTCAGAATCTTTTACTTTTGAATAAACTATGTGTACAATGATGTACAACCCCGACGAGGTCAAAGCACGTATAATCAGTGCATTGCGGAACACATAAACATGTTCAGAAGTCTTTGTCACCCTCATATGAAATAAAGCCAAGCATGAAAAACTCCCTAGAACTGACAGTAGCTTCTACCGTAAGTCATAGTATGATGTTTGGGTGCAGTTTGTCTGGGTATAGTTTCATTGAATGGAGTATGGTGATGATGTTGACAGCCTCTTCTAGATCTACATGATACGTGTCATAGTGCGTTTGTATCATGGCGAGAGCAGAGAGCCTCTCCTCACTCAATGATGATCTCATCATACTATTTTGTCAATGTTTAGACCTGCATCATACGCAGCATATCTGAGAAGGTGAAATTGCTAATAGGGATGAGTTTATGTAGCCTGGCATTATATATTCTATATCTACACACAGTACGCCTGGTATTTTGCCATTTGATAACGTTATACATAATGCTATATTATTATATTTCTATCTCGGACTCGTACTTTTCTTTTTGTTTTTTTGAACATGTGCGCTATAAGATATGGTTGCAGCAGCTCCTTGATGTATTACCATCAAGAGCGAATAATACCTCGCTAATATAATAGGTATTATTAAGAATACGCAATAATGATAATAATAATAGGCATTATTAGTTCTTGATATGACTAGATTGCCTGCATACTGGCAGACTGCCAAATCGTTTCGATTGGAAATCACGCGGCTGCTTGACTAAAGACAATAGTAGGCCTATAGGAGTTTCGTCACACGGGTCGTCCCTGACAGCTAGCTATAAGCAAACGAAATCCTAACTAGTAGGCCTATATCTCTCTCCATTTTTTTGCTTAGACCTCTTAATTCGGTATGTACAACAAATGCGTATGCATTATTTAGTTCACTGAAGAAAATGGTAATTATGAATAGTTTATAACACGTTTAGATGGATAATTGGAAAAATAACTGCCGTGAAAAATCGGACCACTATCTGATAAACAGGAAGGTCGTTCGACCCCTCCGACATCGGACCCATCCCCTATAGCTACGGGCCTGGGGCGCGTTTCACAAAGCTCCGTTAAAGTTCTCCGCTAAGTTCTCCGTTCGCTCTTTAGCGAACGGAGGCAAAACGGAGAACTTAGCGAACGGACAACTCCTGTTTCACGAACGCTCCGCTATGCCTCCGCTAAATAGCGGAGGACAGCAGGCAGTCAGCTGGCAGATAACTACAAACATGTGTTGCAGTTGCTAGGTTACGTTCTATCATATACATAAGAAACGGCGCTGTGACAGAGATAGCTCTAGAACTAACGTACGCTACAGTAAAAACCCGCGTATAAGAACATAGATTTTTCCAAGTTAGCCTCAACATGTTCTTATATAAATGGTGCTTACTGAAAAATTAGGCTCAAAAGGTTCTTAAATAGTTCTTAATTGTTTCTACTTTTAATATGTACTAGCTGAAACCCGCTGTGCGTGCGTGCGTGTGTGCGTGTGCAGCTACACGTGTGTGCATGTGTGCGTGCGTGCGTACGTGCGTGTGTGTGCAGGTACACGTGTGTGCATGTGTGCGTGCGTGCGTACGTGCGTGTGTGTGCAGGTACACGTGCGTGCGCACGTACACGTGCGTGCGTGTGCACGTACACGTGCGTGCATGAGTGTGTGCGTGCGTGTGAACGTACACGTGCGTGCGTGCGTGTGTACGTACACGTGCGTGCGTATGTACGTACACGTGCGTGCGTGCGTGCGTGCGTGTGCTTGTATCTAACAATACCACGCATCTGCTTGCTGCCAACCGTTAAACTGCGCATGTGCGCATATGACGTCAATGTTTATAAACATGAAACATCGCTATACAGTGGTTTTTTGTTGGTGTCTAGACGCGCTAAGTTAATAGGCAAAGACGTTTTTCACACGGTTCTGCGCAGGTGTGAAATCTGGCAATAAACCTATACGTTAAACCTTACTATATCATAACAAAATTTAAACATGCTAAAATTGTAAACATGCTTCGCAAGTAGTGGAAATCAAACATGTCCGTAAAAACATGTATGAATCGCTCATATCAGAGCCAGACTGGTGACCCCGATTGATATTTCGTACATCAACGCGGAATATGTCATTACCTATCACAAGGTGGCAGCACCTAGCGGTCCAGCCACCAACCATATATAATTTCAGTAACCGCCGTGAGAAAGTAACCACGTGTGGGCGATTGACAAAATGTCATATAATCCCCATTTCTGTGATCTGTGTTATACACAGACGCAGAAAAACAGGTGGGGCGGAGACAAATACATAGAATTAAGATAGCTTGAATGTAATCGTAGTGTGTCAGGGGCGGATCCAGTATTTTTGAAAAGGGGGTGTCCAGGAAGAAATAAAGGGCACCTTTTCCTGCTTACTTTTTCTGGTGTTTTAAAAAGCTGCCGAAGGCCACTTAGGGGGGGGGGGGTTTAGGGGACCTCCCCAATATTTTTTTTTTTAAATTGGTGCATTCTGAGAGCATCTGAGCAGTAATTTTGATGTATAGAATGCACAAATGTATCAGATCCGGTCCCCCGGACGCCTGCGGACCCCTCTTTGCCCATTTCTAGGTTTTTATAACGAATTTACATATATATAAGTAAATCTTTATCAGAAAAACTAGCGTTAAACAAGATTTTTTTATGGAGACAATATAAGAGAAGTGTCTGTGTGTGTGTGACTGTGTGTGTGTGTGTGTGTGTGTGTGTGTGTGTGTGTGTGTGTGTGTGTGTGCGCGCGCGCGCGTGCGTGCGTGTATGCTTCTTCTATTTTTTGTGGTATAAAGGGGGGGTCCGGACCCCCTCGACCCCCCCTCTGGATCCGCCCCTGCTGTGTAGTGAGAAATGCCCTGCAGGGGAAGCGTTCTCATACTCAGTCTAGATAGCTGTTAAGTCTGCTCAGTCGCTAATGGGACGAGAATTATCAAGAACTAATAATACCTATTAGTATCATCGCCCGAGTGATTATAGGAAATCCTGCGCGCTGATTGGTCGAGACCTAGGTGATTATTTTTCGATAATCACCTCTAGGATTTACATTGTAGTGGCGCCAAAAATGGCGGCTAGATTTGTAAATGTTACGGAAGCCGAAATTGACAAATTTAAAGAAAATGCTGTCCCTAAAAGTACCAAAGATGTAAAGTACTCGGGCAATGATACTAAAACAATTATTCGCCTCAGGCTCGGTGAATCTTGTTGAATAATTGTTAAATAATAAGGTAATATTATTAGCACTTGGAATTATTAATCTAAAAATAAGATTTGTAAACAGGCTAATCGGATAAATATGAAAGGAATTAATAATCCAATGTGACATTTGTTTGAACACATCTGCTAATGTACCACAACGGAATCAGAGAAATATTTAAAAAACTTGGGAGTAGCGTCAGGTTACTGGAAAATCATGGTTAGTGGAAAATTATCATCAACCTCTTTCAGTTTTACTTCTATCTCTATTAATTTATTTCCATGTTTTGCACTCTTAAGATTTAACATTCTTGCAGCAACTATAGTCCGCTACAGGAGTGTTTTGTAATTACATGATAACATGAATAACACAACTGTGGCTATGTCACATACATAATCAACTAAGATAATGAATGCACTACATATAATATGACAGAATATTGTAAAGCAAATGTTTCATGAAGTAGTCAGCAGCTCTACAACCCTATAACACGATACTGCATAAAAAGCAGAAGTAATAAATCAGAATAAAAATAAAACTCTATTCAAGTAGGCCTACTTCTGATGAAATCATATATGAAAGAATGATGTTGCTTTAGATCGATTAGCCAATTTCACACCTGGAAGAACGTAACAATAAACAACTGCAAATGAACATACCATCCAGAATAGAGATTTCTGTGCAAAATTTTCGTATTGGTCTATCGTTGAAAGAACACTGAATATAAGGCATATGAGTACCATCATGAATCTGCAAGAGAGAAAACAGCAGTGTTACAGGTGGAGTAATATAGTTAGAGACCTACAATAAAGATTACACTTGAGATAAACATATTTTATTTACTAACTATACGCACACCAGCACACTCCACGCACGCATGCCCGCACGCGAGCACGCACGCGGGCACGAACACACAGGAAAGACATGCACGCACGTGTCCACGCACACATTTGCCGGTGCGCGCACATACATTACACCGCTATAATAGATATCAACTGCGCAATATTACTATTATATTATTATTATTATATATTTATTATTATATTATTATTATATATTATTAGAACTCTGTGCCGCTCCCACCAAGCGATGTACGTGCACGTATTGCTGAGGATATTTGCAACAATACCCATACCCCACAGTTATTAATTACGCGTTCTGTGTAAGGAATAGTAGATATATATATTATATATATATATATATATATATATATATATATATATATATATAATAGCATTCTGACCGACGTCTTTGTCAGGTGGGGTGCCTTTCCCTACTGATTCTACAGTTACCATTTTGTTTGCTCGCAGTTTCGCCGACAGACAGGTTTGGCAAAACCCATCTAATCTTAATCACTTTTAGAAAGCAATGGCATACTACACTGACGTCACTGTTTAGTGATAAAAACACACACGACCAGTGAACCTTGAGCCAATCTCGCGCGAGTGAAGCAAAATTTAATAATGTAAAACATGTAAACTGATTACAATCGATCCCGCAAGAATATCGAAAATTAAGACCGCTTGTCAATCAAATCAGGATTACGGGAGTGGATCTCTTCATTTATGTTAATCCGAAAATACACACGTGATTTTATGTCATGGATCTACGTTTCAAAGAGTCTTAGATATGGGAAGTCAAGAGGAATTTGCTAGCGCACACATTTTCGCCTGAAAGGTGTGGTTTTCGCAGCCGTTGCCATCCACCTGCCCATTAGCCGTTTATCATGCTTCGAAGCAACGACGAAAGATCTGATAGATTTTGCTAATCTTGCGAATACGGAGGTTGAGCTTAGTACACGAAATACAAGCTGTACTTCGGCTATTTAAAACGAATACCGGATAGTTACTACTTGCCAGTAGCGCTTAACGTGCGTGCCTAAAGTGAGAGAGCTATTTACAAGCCGAGACAGTGCATGACACCAGCAAGGATGTATCATTTTCCAGCCTGTTCTGCTAGCTTCTATGACAAATACGACATACGCATATACGCTCTCCTATGACACTATTTGTCATAGGAAGATTCTTCCTATGACAAATATTGTTGTATGTATTGTGCGCATCATAGGAGTTTAGGAGCGCTAACATGAACGCAAGCAGTGAATTTCAGCTGTAAAGCGGAACAAAGTTGACTCGCCAATATTTGGCATAGGAAGAATCTTCCTATGACAAATAGTGTCATAGGAGAGCGTATATATGCGTATGTCGTATTTGTCATAGATGCTAGCAGAACATGTTGCATCTTCGCATGCAGCGAGAGGCTCCTCAGAGGTGACACT
The DNA here is from genome assembly GCF_000485595.1 of Priapulus caudatus. Lineage (NCBI taxonomy): Eukaryota > Metazoa > Priapulida > Priapulimorpha > Priapulimorphida > Priapulidae > Priapulus > Priapulus caudatus. The sequence goes on along the minus strand of NW_014577217.1, from coordinate 589,863 downwards.
TTAGAGCTGCTTGCGCTTGAAAACATTAGCGCCTGTCTATTTTTATGTCGCCGTAGGGAGCATAAATGATGCACTACGAAATCCTTTACGGGTACTTCTGTCAGCGTTAGATAATATATAATTATAGGAGTAGCGCGGGAATTCAAGTTTACAAACAATTTCAGATTTTCAGATTTTGACTGATAATGCTTACGTCCAGGAAGCACATTACGAGTAGCAACACAAAAGCAACATTTTGCAAACAATGAAACTGAAATTACAAGGTATAGTTATTACAACTTTATATGGTTAACGGAAACGCTAAAATGCGTGATGATAATTACTCTAATGCCGGCTGCATTTTGCTGAGCTATTTATGAGATGAGTATATCGCGGTCTCGTGGGATGCATCCATCGAAATGCCGTTTTCGGTATAGAGCTGCTTTTACAGACGCACAGAGGGTTATGTCTCGTCGTTACGATCCTGCATTTACGCTACAACAAATTCCCACGTTGTCGGTAAAGAGAATCATTAATGGCACCTATAGTCAAGATGTCATTTACGGATCATTTGCAAACGTGTGCGATGGGTTTCCGAACACAGTGAATGCTCTCGATATGAGATTGGCCGGTCGCACAACGTAACTATGATAGCTGCATCACAATGTTGGCTAAACTCTCCGACGGCAGCGGTATTATAGTGGTGTATCGCTATTCGTAATGTAACCCGCAAGTGCTTCGCGGGTGTGCCGTTAAAATTCCATGCAAATACCTAGTGAACAAACGTCTGTTTTAAAGACGCGTACGCGTTGCCAAACAAAAATTTCGTCTAAAATTAACGTTCACGCGTTGTACGCTTGCACTTCCCTTCAAGGTTTCGTCTAGAAAGTATAACTATTGGAATGAATGCTATCCATGCAATTTAATTTTTGCCGTTCCTTGAGAGGTCGTGTCGTCTCCAATAACTGCACGCGCGCGTGTGTGTGTGTATGTGTGCGTGCGTGCGTGTGCGTGTGCGTGCACGTGTTTGCGTGTGTACACAGATTACCGGCATCTCACAAACCTCTGTGAAATTCGATTTTTGAGTTGGTATTTACTTTGAGGTAGAACTGGCATGCTACTGACTTGTACAGTTTCCATTTCAATGGTAACAATCATGTATAGTAAAGTTTAATATATACGGGGTATCGACTATGATTTGTTGCAAAGGTTTACGAAGGAATTCATCTTTAAGCAGAATCATACAGTGGTACAATAAAGAATTATAATAATGACCAATTACGCTATTAGTTAATTGCGGAAGCACCGGATGATCACATTTGAAATATTGTTATTCCGGTTCTGCTTATACTGTTGACACCACCCCTTGTCGCAAATTACTTAATAGCAATAAATGTAGCCTATGCAATTTCCCACCACTATTCAGTGACTGATGCCAGGTATGAAAATATCAGAAGTATGATAACTCTACGTCCGGTATAAATTATACCCGCTTGCGCAATTCGTTAATCTTCATTAAATTGTCCCTACGAGTGCTTTACTACTTTAAGCCACGTACAGCTGTTGTTATACCTATAGTTACGATTCCGCAGAAATTGATGGTTGCTAGAAACCTGGACGGGCGGATGCAATCGGAATCAGCACTATTTACCTAATACATCTAGCGTAACAGTCCGTGATTCTCGGTAAATACAGAATCATATATTATCACGCCGCCACCATTTCAAAATTACAAAATAGCACTAACACTCTCTCCCTCTTGCAGGTGGCCCCACTCTCCCCCTCCTCTTCTATATAATCAATTAATCATAGGTATACGAACGGTCATATATGTAGGCCTTGGTGATAATGGATGTTTCTCGAATGGAAAGATAGAAGTTCCTCCATTTTTAGACCGTGGCGGTTAAGAATAACGTTCGATCGAACTGAATATCATTGAATTTAGTCAGCCTATAATTAAGGACATCTACAGCTCATCTCGTCAAACAGAACAGCACACACATCTAATCAATGACTGTGTAAAAAAAAATCGAAAACGTACAGAGTGTAACCTAGAGTTACACAAATCTGTTCAATACGCTGGTATTCTACAGTAAAATGTCTACATTATTGAGTACCAAGTTGGTACGTAAATCAGATGTCGCTGAAATTACTTTTACCGTTGCTACAGCGTAAGGGATGCACACACTCACACGCACGCGCGCACACACACACGTACACGCACGCATACATGTACTTATGCGTTACACTTGTGGTGATATGCGTTCACAAGCACTAGCGTAGTGATACGCCACAATATAGTGCGAGGCGTAAACCGGTGATCACATGGGCTGGAAAGCATTCCATGTATAGCCATCTTTGAATGCTAATAAAGAGCTTGACACCGCTCCATGGAAATGCCTGTCTTTGGCTTATAATAGCTATACCAATACTATTACAACACTGTATATAGGAGGCTGCGTTTATGTGATAGAACGAAGTAACGTAAAATGGTAAAACTAGTAACCTAGCTTTAAAGATTTACGGCGTTATTATGTACGCCTAAAATATTCGTACTCGGAGGGGGGTGCGAGAAACCAAATGGTTTTCTTGGTGATATCCTTGTAATACAACCTAAATGAACCAGATCGTGCGATTTCACGGGCTCGCTACAACAACAGCAAAACAGGCTTTCCATGCATTTCGATGATGATTCCTGTTTTGTTGTTCCTGAAATGTAAAACGTACTAAACGTCAAATTCCAAGTTAAAATGTTTCTGTTCTCCTAGTTGGCCTGACGATTAACTGCCAGCAGTATCTAGGTCAACTACATAAGAACCAATCCTGCATGCATCTATCCAACATGCGCAGTATGGGGACCTGTCTCTTTATAGATGCCTTTGCAACTCTGATCGATGGAACGATAGACATAATGATGTAAAATTGTCACAGTTGCCTACGTGGAGCTGGAATTATCATGAGATAGAGCGATGCAAGACGTTCCGGGAACAACAATTGAGGCGCGCACTAAGCTATGTCCTTGTGCTTGTTATGCTAGTGTAAAACCACAATTATACAATAAAAAGGTCACCATTTCATCGCTGATATTTTCGCAATAGTACGTAATCATAGGATCGCATCGTTAGTTATGCATCATTATCGAAAGAAGGTTATACCTTGGCTTTCTTAAATGAAAAACACTCATGGAAATACACTTTTCAGTCAAGAGGAAGAAGAGAGTAATACCATCTGTAGCAACTGCGTAGAACCTACCGCTTCTCACATTTATTGACTCCAAGAACATATGTCAGCATAAATTGGCTGATTGGCTGATTGGGTGAATAAATTAACAGTCGTATAATCCACGTTCCAACGCGCACATATTTAATTATTCAAAGAAAAGACGGTGACAGAGCGATAAACCCTCTAATCGTTTATCGTTATATTAGACTTCATGTTCAGCAGCACAGGCTGACCAATGATATTCCGGCACTCTTGGGACCAGAGCCAAGACGGACCAGTGGGCTCACCGGACCATCAGAAGTCTATGCTAAATATGCTAACCTCAGATACCGCCTATACATTAGCTATAGGCCTATATATACACCTCACGCTAACTCAATATCAGAGAACGCATCACAATCGAACATACTCGATGCATATCGTATCGCGATGCCGATGACTATACATCGTACTATAAATATCTCTGTTGTACGTCATGAATATCTGGTCTACTAATTCATTATCTAGGAGGAGCTTGTGATTGATCTATACATGTGCATTATGTATGTAAACGCAGCCAACTTTATGAAAGTTGTAAACGTATAGAGTTCTAAGAACGATAAGATCCTCTCTGCCAAATAGCGTGTAGTATAATGGCAACAAATCAACGGGGATTGAATCAGAATATTATATCTGTATACTCGGCTTACAAGTGGCTTTCAATGCCAAAACCAACTTACAATCTACAGAATTATTTTTATGCGCACACCACTTGAAGATTACCTGATTTAAAACAGCTATGCATTTTTTATACAATTATCCGAATTTGTTCTACTCTTCGTCTAGTGTCCTGCAAATCCTGTAAATGTTTGGTATTACTTCGGTATCAGATACCTAAAACCAATTGATGTACTGTATATAATTTAATGTATGCATGTTTATTACATTCGTTCCAGACAGTTTCTTAGTTTCCGTTCGTCTCTATATATACAATCACACTATAGACACGCTATCGTGTTAGCTGTGCCATGTGCGAGCCTTACTGTGACAAACGTAGTAACACGGACGCCCAAGCACACGGGAACTATACAATTACTTTCGATGTTGAATGTGGGTAGAGTCCCTTTATAGAGATCTATAAAGGGAAATAAAGGGACGACTATTAAGGGACAATAGACGCAGCAAGACTTTATAGAGATCTATACGGCAACATAGCGAGACCTCAGCAAAGAAATTTATATGCAGCCTGACACTAGCGACCCTAGCGGTAGCTGTAGGATCCTTTTCCACACGAAGTAGTAGGAACGGGGCTGTAAAGCACAGATATGATACTTGATTAAAATACAAATTAAAATCAAAATGCAAATTAATCATACCGTGTGAGGTAATAATTAAACGTAACGATGATCCTCTATCTACTATAATTTTGCAAAAACCATTACCAATAGCAATGACCTCATCACGGGATTGAAATGATAGTCGATATTTCATATTCACAAGGAGACAAACAGCAGGTTACAGTTACATGTCTTGGGAGCAGAGAACAACGAACAAAAATGTCGCCTTCTTGCGTGGCGCCCAAAACAAAGATTGCAGAGCGGCGAGGTGGGGGATCGTAGGGTGTGGAGAGGGAGGCGGAGGAACCATTACAATATTAATTCATCCACTATTTTGCGCAGTTTGCTGTTTTTGCCCCCCTGTTATAAAATCCTGGCTACGCCACTGAGGAGGGACAACCTATTGTCTTTTCGTAAACAGTAAAAACGTTTGAATAAGTATGATTGTCAACCGAGGTACATCGATGTTATAACCAAAAATATGAAATTTATAATAATTGTAATTTTCTCTGAATATGTGATGAATCATTGACCAATTTTTGGAGGAAGCACTGAAATCAGGCACGCTTCAATTTAACACGTTTATTCTTCACACAATTTCATGCGTTCCTATTACCAGGCAAAGTAAACTCACGAAAGGGCGCCACTCTATCGTGCTAACGTACTATACTTGTGAACGGCTGCTATGCACGCACCTGGCTTTCATGCATCAATGTGTGCATACACGGCAGAGCACAGCATTCATGCTGCCGCGGAGTTACGCACAGCGCCGATGATAAAGAATCTTGCAGTAAATTTTCTATCGGGCTCGCGACTGCATTTTTAATGAGATATTTCGTCACGAATCGCTCGCTCGTCACTCGTTAATTGCCACTTTGAACGCGAGATATCACAAAAGCGTTATCAAAATTGCACTCGTGATGGACATTAGCTCTCTGTATAACATCACACATTCACCAGATCATTGCGTTTTTGTGCTGTAATTTTTTACAGTAATAATGGTAAAAGTAGTAATGGTTTTTTACGAGGCTGACCACCAGCCACGTATACTCACCACACGACTCTTTCCGTCGTACGCACGCTTACGACGCATACATACACACATACATAATACATATATATTCTATACATATATATGTATAATAATAACAATAATAATAATAATAATAATAATAATACCGCCTACGCAATTTTAACCAGTGCACGATGCACACTGAAATGTAAATTTTTGCTTTTCACGTTGCCATATATTTGCACGGTACACATAGAATTTTACGTCTATTCGCGATTTAGATATTTATACTTCTGATATCTCACAGTTTGACTGAGAATTTGAATGAGTAACTGTAAACATAACTGGATCTGCAGTTTCCTGTTTTAACACCAGCACAACGTAACGCGCATAACAACCTATCGTCAAAGCATCTTCCAACCTAACGTCAAATAAAATTATACAGGTTCGCATGGCTACATTTATCCTTAGAAGTGAGCATGGCCGAACGATCTGAATGTTTATCTACCGCTGAGCCCGCGGCAAACAAGAAAAGTGAGTACACTTTGAAAAACATGGCGTATAAATGGCTCACTTACGAGATCCTAATTCTGTTTTGCCGTCCAGGGGGTGGAGATAGGGTGCGGGATCGTTCACAACGAGAGGTTAATAGTGTTTTAATAACTCGCTCTAATAACTAAACACTGCAACACATCCTTGGTGAATCAGCTCTACAAAAACGCGACTGTGTGAGGTGGCTTCATCGCGTGTGGGGATTGCATTACCAGCATGTAAACACTCTATAAAACCTCGCGATTGGAATCGCGCGCGAACTAGGAATCGCGGCAACAAAAACAACAACAACAATCAGCGGCCGACACATGCATGCAGTGACATAATTATGTTGACGTCGAAGTAACGTTCCCCGCGCTTGCACCTTTTTGCTTGAAGCCTAGCTACTCGGTGATAGTGGTGCCGTGACCTGTACACGCGCAAGGAGAGGCACCTGAGACCTACACAAGAGGAACCTGAGAAGAACCTATGTTTCACGGAAAGCGCTTGGCTAGGAACGGTCATGTAGATGATATTTACGGCGTTCACGTGCAGAGACACTTCGTCTCACAGCCGCGTCGGGCTATACTAGGGAAATTTGTGCGTGCGTTCATGAGTGTGTGTGTGTGTGTGTGTGTGTGTGTGTGTGTGTGTGTGTGTGTGTGTGTGTGTGTGTGTGTGT
>NW_014577217.1:562904-583111 GCF_000485595.1 Priapulus caudatus | reverse complement strand
TATATATATATATATATATATATATATATATATATATATATATATATAATAGCATTCTGACCGACGTCTTTGTCAGGTGGGGTGCCTTTCCCTACTGATTCTACAGTTACCATTTTGTTTGCTCGCAGTTTCGCCGACAGACAGGTTTGGCAAAACCCATCTAATCTTAATCACTTTTAGAAAGCAATGGCATACTACACTGACGTCACTGTTTAGTGATAAAAACACACACGACCAGTGAACCTTGAGCCAATCTCGCGCGAGTGAAGCAAAATTTAATAATGTAAAACATGTAAACTGATTACAATCGATCCCGCAAGAATATCGAAAATTAAGACCGCTTGTCAATCAAATCAGGATTACGGGAGTGGATCTCTTCATTTATGTTAATCCGAAAATACACACGTGATTTTATGTCATGGATCTACGTTTCAAAGAGTCTTAGATATGGGAAGTCAAGAGGAATTTGCTAGCGCACACATTTTCGCCTGAAAGGTGTGGTTTTCGCAGCCGTTGCCATCCACCTGCCCATTAGCCGTTTATCATGCTTCGAAGCAACGACGAAAGATCTGATAGATTTTGCTAATCTTGCGAATACGGAGGTTGAGCTTAGTACACGAAATACAAGCTGTACTTCGGCTATTTAAAACGAATACCGGATAGTTACTACTTGCCAGTAGCGCTTAACGTGCGTGCCTAAAGTGAGAGAGCTATTTACAAGCCGAGACAGTGCATGACACCAGCAAGGATGTATCATTTTCCAGCCTGTTCTGCTAGCTTCTATGACAAATACGACATACGCATATACGCTCTCCTATGACACTATTTGTCATAGGAAGATTCTTCCTATGACAAATATTGTTGTATGTATTGTGCGCATCATAGGAGTTTAGGAGCGCTAACATGAACGCAAGCAGTGAATTTCAGCTGTAAAGCGGAACAAAGTTGACTCGCCAATATTTGGCATAGGAAGAATCTTCCTATGACAAATAGTGTCATAGGAGAGCGTATATATGCGTATGTCGTATTTGTCATAGATGCTAGCAGAACATGTTGCATCTTCGCATGCAGCGAGAGGCTCCTCAGAGGTGACACTTTAGAGCTGCTTGCGCTTGAAAACATTAGCGCCTGTCTATTTTTATGCTTGGAATTTGACGTTTAGTACGTTTTACATTTCAGGAACAACAAAACAGGAATCATCATCGAAATGCATGGAAAGCCTGTTTTGCTGTTGTTGTAGCGAGCCCGTGAAATCGCACGATCTGGTTCATTTAGGTTGTATTACAAGGATATCACCAAGAAAACCATTTGGTTTCTCGCACCCCCCTCCGAGTACGAATATTTTAGGCGTACATAATAACGCCGTAAATCTTTAAAGCTAGGTTACTAGTTTTACCATTTTACGTTACTTCGTTCTATCACATAAACGCAGCCTCCTATATACAGTGTAACGCATAAGTACATGTATGCGTGCGTGTACGTGTGTGTGTGCGCGCGTGCGTGTGAGTGTGTGCATCCCTTACGCTGTAGCAACGGTAAAAGTAATTTCAGCGACATCTGATTTACGTACCAACTTGGTACTCAATAATGTAGACATTTTACTGTAGAATACCAGCGTATTGAACAGATTTGTGTAACTCTAGGTTACACTCTGTACGTTTTCGATTTTTTTTTACACAGTCATTGATTAGATGTGTGTGCTGTTCTGTTTGACGAGATGAGCTGTAGATGTCCTTAATTATAGGCTGACTAAATTCAATGATATTCAGTTCGATCGAACGTTATTCTTAACCGCCACGGTCTAAAAATGGAGGAACTTCTATCTTTCCATTCGAGAAACATCCATTATCACCAAGGCCTACATATATGACCGTTCGTATACCTATGATTAATTGATTATATAGAAGAGGAGGGGGAGAGTGGGGCCACCTGCAAGAGGGAGAGAGTGTTAGTGCTATTTTGTAATTTTGAAATGGTGGCGGCGTGATAATATATGATTCTGTATTTACCGAGAATCACGGACTGTTACGCTAGATGTATTAGGTAAATAGTGCTGATTCCGATTGCATCCGCCCGTCCAGGTTTCTAGCAACCATCAATTTCTGCGGAATCGTAACTATAGGTATAACAACAGCTGTACGTGGCTTAAAGTAGTAAAGCACTCGTAGGGACAATTTAATGAAGATTAACGAATTGCGCAAGCGGGTATAATTTATACCGGACGTAGAGTTATCATACTTCTGATATTTTCATACCTGGCATCAGTCACTGAATAGTGGTGGGAAATTGCATAGGCTACATTTATTGCTATTAAGTAATTTGCGACAAGGGGTGGTGTCAACAGTATAAGCAGAACCGGAATAACAATATTTCAAATGTGATCATCCGGTGCTTCCGCAATTAACTAATAGCGTAATTGGTCATTATTATAATTCTTTATTGTACCACTGTATGATTCTGCTTAAAGATGAATTCCTTCGTAAACCTTTGCAACAAATCATAGTCGATACCCCGTATATATTAAACTTTACTATACATGATTGTTACCATTGAAATGGAAACTGTACAAGTCAGTAGCATGCCAGTTCTACCTCAAAGTAAATACCAACTCAAAAATCGAATTTCACAGAGGTTTGTGAGATGCCGGTAATCTGTGTACACACGCAAACACGTGCACGCACACGCACACGCACGCACGCACACATACACACACACACGCGCGCGTGCAGTTATTGGAGACGACACGACCTCTCAAGGAACGGCAAAAATTAAATTGCATGGATAGCATTCATTCCAATAGTTATACTTTCTAGACGAAACCTTGAAGGGAAGTGCAAGCGTACAACGCGTGAACGTTAATTTTAGACGAAATTTTTGTTTGGCAACGCGTACGCGTCTTTAAAACAGACGTTTGTTCACTAGGTATTTGCATGGAATTTTAACGGCACACCCGCGAAGCACTTGCGGGTTACATTACGAATAGCGATACACCACTATAATACCGCTGCCGTCGGAGAGTTTAGCCAACATTGTGATGCAGCTATCATAGTTACGTTGTGCGACCGGCCAATCTCATATCGAGAGCATTCACTGTGTTCGGAAACCCATCGCACACGTTTGCAAATGATCCGTAAATGACATCTTGACTATAGGTGCCATTAATGATTCTCTTTACCGACAACGTGGGAATTTGTTGTAGCGTAAATGCAGGATCGTAACGACGAGACATAACCCTCTGTGCGTCTGTAAAAGCAGCTCTATACCGAAAACGGCATTTCGATGGATGCATCCCACGAGACCGCGATATACTCATCTCATAAATAGCTCAGCAAAATGCAGCCGGCATTAGAGTAATTATCATCACGCATTTTAGCGTTTCCGTTAACCATATAAAGTTGTAATAACTATACCTTGTAATTTCAGTTTCATTGTTTGCAAAATGTTGCTTTTGTGTTGCTACTCGTAATGTGCTTCCTGGACGTAAGCATTATCAGTCAAAATCTGAAAATCTGAAATTGTTTGTAAACTTGAATTCCCGCGCTACTCCTATAATTATATATTATCTAACGCTGACAGAAGTACCCGTAAAGGATTTCGTAGTGCATCATTTATGCTCCCTACGGCGAATGTATGCACACATTGATGCATGAAAGCCAGGTGCGTGCATAGCAGTCGTTCACAAGTATAGTACGTTAGCACGATAGAGTGGCGCCCTTTCGTGAGTTTACTTTGCCTGGTAATAGGAACGCATGAAATTGTGTGAAGAATAAACGTGTTAAATTGAAGCGTGCCTGATTTCAGTGCTTCCTCTAAAAATTGGTCAATGATTCATCACATAGTCAGAGAAAATTACAATTATTCTAAATTTCATATTTTTGGTTATAACATCGATGTACCTCGGTTGACAATTAATAATATTTATTCAAACGTTTTTACTGTTCACGAAAAGACAATAGGTTGTCCCTCCTCAGTGGCGTAGCCAGGATTTTTTAACAGGGGGCCAAAAACAGCGAACTGCGCAAAATAGTGGATGAATTAATATTTTAATGGTTCCTCCGCCTCCCTCTCCACACCCTACGCTCCCCCACCTCGCCGCTCTGCAATCTTTGTTTTGGGCGCCACGCAAGAAGCCGACATTTTTGTTCGTTGTTCTCTGCTCCCAAGACATGTAACTGTAACCTGCTGTTTGTCTCCTTGTGAATATGAAATATCGACTATCATTTCAATCCCGTGATGAGGTCATTGCTATTGATAATGGTTTTTGCAAAATTATAGTAGATAGAGGATCATCGTTACGTTTAATTATTACCTCACACGGTATGATTAATTTGCATTTTGATTTTAATTTGTATTTTAATCAAGTATCATATCTGTGCTTTACAGCCCCGTTCCTACTACTTCGTGTGGAAAAGGATCCTACAGCTACCGCTAGGGTCGCTATAGTGTCAGGCTGCATATAAATTTCTTTGCTGAGGTCTCGCTATGTTGCCGTATAGATCTCTATAAAGTCTTGCTGCGTCTATTGTCCCTTAATAGTCGTTCCTCTATTTCCCTTTATAGATCTCTATAAAGGGACTCTACCCACATTCAACATCGAAAGTAATTGTATAGTTCCCGTGTGCTTGGGCGTCCGTGTTACTACGTTTGTCACAGTAAGGCTCGCACATGGCACAGCTAACACGATAGCGTGTCTATATAGTGTGATTGTATATATAGAGACAACGAAAACTAAGAAACTGACGGGAACGAATGTAATAAATATGCATACATTAAATTATATACAGTAGGCCTATATCAATTGGTTTTAGGTATCTGATACCGAAGTAATACCAAACATTTACAGGATTTGCAGGACACTAGACGAAGAGTAGAACAAATTCGGATAAAAAATGCGTATAAAAAATGCATAGCTGTTTTAAATCAGGTAATCCTCAAGTGGTGTGCGCATAAAAATAATTCTGTAGATTGTAAGTTGGTTTTGGCATTGAAAGCCACTTGTAAGCCGAGTATACAGATATAATATTCTGATTCAATCCCCGTTGATTTGTTGCTATTATACTACACGCTATTTGGCAGAGAGGATCTTATCGTTCTTAGAACTCTATACGTTTACAACTTTCATAAAGTTGGCTGCGTTTACATACATAATGCACATGTATAGATCAATCACAAGCTCATCCTAGATAATGAATTAGTAGACCAGATATTCATGACGTACAACAGAGATATTTATAGTTCGCTGTATAGTCATCGGCATCGCGATACGATGCATCGAGTATGTTCGATTGTGATGCGTTCTCTGATATTGAGTTAGCGTGAGGTGTGTATATAGGCCTATAGCTAATGTATAGGCGGTATCTGAGGTTAGCATATTTAGCATAGACTTCTGATGGTCCGGTGAGCCCACTGGTCCGTCCTGGCTCTGGTCCCAAGAGTGCCGGATTATCATTGGTCAGCCTGTGCTGCTGAACATGAAGTCTAATATAACGATAAACGATTAGAGGGTTTATCGCTCTGTCACCATCTTTTCTTTTAATAATTAAATATGTGCGTGTTGGAACGTGGATTATACGACTGTTAATTTATTCACCCAATCAGCCAATCAGCCAATTTATGCTGACATATGTTCTTGGAGTCAATAAATGTGAGAAGCGGTAGGTTCTATGCAGTTGCTATACAGATGGTATTACTCTCTTCTTCCTCTTGACTGAAAAGTGTATTTCAATGAGTGTTTTTCATTTAAGAAAGCCTAGGGATAACCTTCTTTCGATAATGATGCATAACTAACGATGCGATCCTATGATTACGTACTATTGCGAAAATATCAGCGATGAAATGGTGACCTTTTTATTGTATAATTGTGGTTTTACACTAGCATAACAAGCACAAGGACATAGTTTAGTGCGCGCCTCAATTGTTGTTCCCGGAACGTCTTGCATCGCTCTATCTCATAGAGATAGTTCCAGCTCCACGTAGGCAACTGTGACAATTTTACATCATTATGTCTATCGTTCCATCGATCAGAGTTGCAAAGGCATCTATAAAGAGACAGGTCCCCATACTGCGCATGTTGGATAGATGCATGCAGGATTGGTTCTTATGTAGTTGACCTAGATATTGCTGGCAGTTAATCGTCAGGCCAACTAGGAGAACAGAAACATTTTCAGGCAGAGCACAGCATTCATGCTGCCGCGGAGTTACGCACAGCGCCGATGATAAAGAATCTTGCAGTAAATTTTCTATCGGGCTCGCGACTGCATTTTTAATGAGATATTTCGTCACGAATCGCTCGCTCGTCACTCGTTAATTGCCACTTTGAACGCGAGATATCACAAAAGCGTTATCAAAATTGCACTCGTGATGGACATTAGCTCTCTGTATAACATCACACATTCACCAGATCATTGCGTTTTTGTGCTGTAATTTTTTACAGTAATAATGGTAAAAGTAGTAATGTTTTTTTACGAGGCTGACCACCAGCCACTCACCACACGACTCTTTCCGTCGTACGCACGCTTACGACGCATACATACACACATACATAATACATATATATTCTAAACATATATATATATAATAATAACAATAATAATAATAATAATAATAATAATAATAATACCGCCTACGCAATTTTAACCAGTGCACGATGCACACTGAAATGTAAATTTTTGCTTTTCACGTTGCCATATATTTGCACGGTACACATAGAATTTTACGTCTATTCGCGATTTAGATATTTATACTTCTGATATCTCACAGTTTGACTGAGAATTTGAATGAGTAACTGTAAACATAACTGGATCTGCAGTTTCCTGTTTTAACACCGGCACAACGTAACGCGCATAACAACCTATCGTCAAAGCATCTTCCAACCTAACGTCAAATAAAATTATACAGGTTCGCATGGCTACATTTATCCTTAGAAGTGAGCATGGCCGAACGATCTGAATGTTTATCTACCGCTGAGCCCGCGGCAAACAAGAAAAGTGAGTACACTTTGAAAAACATGGCGTATAAATGGCTCACTTACGAGATCCTAATTCTGTTTTGCCGTCCAGGGGGTGGAGATAGGGTGCGGGATCGTTCACAACGAGAGGTTAATAGTGTTTTAATAACTCGCTCTAATAACTAAACACTGCAACACATCCTTGGTGAATCAGCTCTACAAAAACGCGACTGTGTGAGGTGGCTTCATCGCGTGTGGGGATTGCATTACCAGCATGTAAACACTCTATAAAACCTCGCGCTGGAATCGCGCGCGAACTAGGAATCGCGGCAACAAAAACAACAACAACAATCAGCGGCCGACACATGCATGCAGTGACATAATTATGTTGACGTCGAAGTAACGTTCCCCGCGCTTGCACCTTTTTGCTTGAAGCCTAGCTACTCGGTGATAGTGGTGCCGTGACCTGTACACGCGGAGAGGCACCTGAGACCTACACAAGAGGAACCTGAGAAGAACCTATGTTTCACGGAAAGCGCTTGGCTAGGAACGGTCATGTAGATGATATTTACGGCGTTCACGTGCAGAGACACTTCGTCTCACAGCCGCGTCGGGCTATACTAGGGAAATTTGTGCGTGCGTGCATGAGTGTGTGTGTGTGTGTGTGTGCGCGTGCGTGCGTGCGTGTGTGTGTGTATGAGCGCGCGCGGGAGTATTTGTGCGGGTGCGCGGGTGCGTGTGTACGCATGTGCGTGTACGGGCGTGCACGTGCACGTATGTGCGCTCGTGTGTGTGGGCGGTGTGTGTGTGTGTGTGTGTGTACATTAGAGCAGCAGAGATATGGCTTGGGGAGAATCTGCAGTAACGTGAGAAACGTTCACATCGACCTCTTCAGCGATCTTGGTTACACTGCAAAAAACGTTGGCGCGAATAAAAAGCATATCCTAAACGGCTTGTATTGTGTTAATGTTTCCTCCTTCATGGGTTAGGTTTCTTTTCACTGCAGCAGCTAGCTATAATGGCGGGGTATCGCGTTGCTACTGTATTATCAGCACAAAACTCATACAGTTAGCACAAAAATTCCGCGCAGATTGACCTTTTGTGGACTTAATTTTCGTGTATATGTCTAACTAGTTCAAGTGCACTTTTTGACCTCGGATCTCTCCCCTCACTGTAGCTTCCCTATTTCGGGAGAGTTTTACCATTCACCAATGTCACCATCATAAATCCCCCCACGTCGTTCTATTTTCGTTCAGTTGCCGATGTTTAGATTATATCGCCACAGTGACTGCGCATGCGCGATAGGGACGGCTGGAGCAGCCACCCATGCCATTGTATCACCCGCCTGAACGAAAACAGAAGCAATATACAGATTTACGAAAACAGGAGCATAAACTAAAACGAGAGGCAGGAGAGCTGGCAGCTCTCGCATTGAGCTGTACGCGAATAACGGCGAGGAGGAACGATGACGCGGTCCCTGCGCGCGATCGGAGCGGCATCGTCACGCACGCAGGCACATCAGGACGCATCAGGGACTCGCACTCGTACACCTCTCCCCCCCCCACGCGCCTGATTCAGATGATTTACGAGTGCATTTACCTTATTTATGACCTCACATCACAGGCACTCGTCAACAGATGCGCGCGCAGCGGTAACGCGCATAACGACGTTACGTTATAGAGGCTTCTACTATATACGTGTCACAAGTAGATAATAACAGGAGTAGATAATAGAAAATTATCTACTATTAGTCTACTATTATCTACTATTACTAATTAGGGAATTAATCCCTATTATCTACTCCTGATAAAAAGGAATTATCTCTATTATCTAATTCTGATACGTATGTTACTGCCACCGCTGCGCAATGCGATTACGCGCGCCAACGAGTGCCCGAGCATATCACATATATTACAATTAGCGCGCACAATGTTCAACCGCAGAAATAATTAATGCTAAAATTCACAGAACCAACACCCGGTCACTGTACCAGCAGATGCGCCTGCAGCCTCTGATGAGACAATGGTTCACAGTGTGCTAGCGATCATCTCCGCCCGAAATTACGAATCAATATGATACTACAACAGGCGTTGCCTTTGTATGCAAGTCAAATAGACAAAGAAATGACAAGTCAATATATACTCGGTATGTGCACATTTAAAACTGTGTGTGTATAGAAACTTATTTGGTCAGCGGAACTCACGCGAAATAACATAAACAACAAACATGGGCAGAATGTCGAATGTGGCGTCCGTTATTTCCTTGGTTAGCGTGATTGTCACGGAACAAAGCAATTCATGTGAAACAGTCGCTCATATTCATAAACGTATTCGATATATCAATTATATATATATATATTATGCATAACCCATGCGTCGCATAGGCGCAGAGCGGGTATACCCAATGTTCGACGCACGATGAGCTAGCTCTTGCCATGCAGTATCCTATAGAATTACGTGAAAAATGTGCATGCCGTCATGCATATCAGACATATATATATATATAGCCGCTTGTATAGCACAGGTTGAACTCAGACGATATTACTACTATACATCCAGGTTACCATGCGAAGTCGGCTGCTCGCGAACACGCGAGGAAACCGGCAGACGACACCCGAGGCTCTTTCTCTTTATCTCTCTCCCTCTCCTTCTATCTATCTATCTATCTATCTAGCTAGCTAGCTATCTAGCTAGCTAGCTATCTATCTATCTATTTATCTAAATATCTATCTATCTATCTATCTATCTTTCTGTCTGTCTGTCTGTCTGTCTATCTATCTATCTATCTATCTATCTATCTATCTATCTATCTATCTATCTATCTATCTATCTATCTGTCTGTCTATCTATCTATCTATCTATCTATCTATCTATCTATCTATCTATCTATCTATCTATCTATCTATCTATCTATCTCTATATATATATATATATCGGGCATCGATCCCAGACGATGAACAAGGTTCGCCACGGCGCGTGAAGGAAAGTTTCAGAAGAACGCCGGTCGCAGTCGATCGCTATGAAGGCCCATTAGGTCGCGTAACGAAGACGAACGGTGACGCTTGAGCGAATGCAGTGTACGTTCGATATCGCTGTGAGCCAAATCACGTCGCGTTTACCCCATAATACAAGACGATGCTGCATTTGGAGCGTACATACTATATTGATGAGTTCCTATAATAAATGTACGATCAGGTAATAGAGAGGCAGAGGAGAGAAGGCCGATAGCCAGAGCAATGACGCGAGAGGTATTCATTCCGTTTCATTTAGTTTCGTTGACACCGTCGGGGAGGGAGAGAGAGATGAATGATATGACATTGTCGGAGTTGTTATCGTTTGGATGATATTGTCGGAGTTATCAGTACCAGCAGCCTAGAGAAAGGTGGAAGAGGTGTTCGCTTAGTTTATTTTCGTTGAAGCACTAGAGCGTGATATCTATGGCATCACTCTAGGCCTAGGGCATACACATAGCCTAGCCCGGCGAGGCTGTGCGACTGACTGTCTACAGACGAGGCTGTCGACTGACTGTTATCTAACCCTAGCAAGACCGTTTCTTGGAGCCAACATATTGCCGTGAAGGTCACAAGCGCATTTACTGCTTCCATCGAATTGGGGCCCAGTGAGAGACACTTTGATTACTATAGCTGTGTCAACAGCATCTTATATCTGTTGATCAGGCGGTACTACCGAAAGTTCTGCTTAGGCAGGAAATACAGGGTCTTTCTGTCAGTAGTAATCGAGGACAATTTACCCAGACATCGAATCCCATATTGTCGTTGATGATTATTGTAACATGCCGCACATTTGTTCACAACCTGAACTCGTGATAAGTATAAAAGCTATATATACTTCAGTTGATCACAGGGTTATTTGAGGGTAGGCATTTCGGCACGGGGGATACATCGCATACTCACTTCAGACGGTTAGATTAGCAGACGTTCTCTGATTCTCACTAGTGCAAGTGATGTATTACCGCCCATCAGCTCTACGAACAAACCATCATCAAACTACAGAGAAATCGCTCGACTTGGGTTACTCACTGCGTTTCCTAGTGCCAAACTTTATTGAATACAATTTTCTGTACAATCTATAATAATAATAATAATAATAATAATAATACGCGTAATAAATGTCTGATCATGATTTATGTGATATGATCAGGAGTGAATAATAATAGATGATTAGATCCATTATAATTCACTCCTGATATAATGTAGTAACCTATAAACGTCTATACAGCAAAGTGCTTTCTGCACGCATCCAATTATTAATTACGTAATTATAATAATTGGTTTTGCATAACACACGATGCCTTTCATTGTAACAGCTTGGTGGAAACTCATTGGTGGAATATCATGTGCACGATCATGTATAACGAGTATTAATTGGCGACTACATACAATACTGCAGTAATAAAAGCAATTCACCACGTCACGGTGGCTTTAGTTTGAACGTAGATATTTCCAGGAGCGTATAATGACAAAATTGTCATAATACGTTTTTGTAAGACGTTGTCATAATACGTAAATTGTCAAAATTGTATAATGACAATTTGTCATTATACGCTCCTGATATTTCACACAAACACAATCTCCCGATGCAGGAGAGCACACGCCAGCATAAACCCAGGTGGCATCAAAGTCACGAGCACAATGCTCGCATCTGTTCGAGTGATTAGGCGCACATATTCATCTCCTGTCGTCAAAAAAATCACTCGCTTATTAGCTAAATGTATTCAAGCTTGCATTTTCTATTTTGCAGCTGCAAATCCCTTCCAATGCGGACGAACATATTAAGCCCTGATAATGAAGTCTCCACCACGACGCGGCTTACTGTATACGGAACGCGAAATGCGGTTTCCAGTGTGTCGGTCGCTCGCGGATTTAATATTCAGTGACGTCTGCTTCATTTTAATATCGACAAGCAGGATGAAGATGAGGAACGGCGGACACACTTCAGCGTTGAGATTGCGCCTGTAACGTTACCATAGCCACCTATAATACAGCCCACTTCACTCAAACTGCAAAGCTAAATGCCAATTGGCGTGTGCACGTGCGTGCATCTCGAAATGAGACTACTTTCGAGGCAGACAGACAATCGCTCTCTCGAGTGATGTGTGCCGACGTTCATGAATGGTAAACAGCTACAGTTCACGGGACGGTTGTGTATCGATCGATTGACCCACATGGTCAACAGCTTCACCAGTAGCAGCTGGCCCATGGACAATAATTCGCATTGTTGGTGCAGAATGCCGCGGGTGCGTTAAATAGGCTCGGCCGTCAGGGGAAATCTAAATCAAACACCACACACGCGCGCACGCGCACACGCACACGCACGCGGGCACGCGCACACGCACGCGCACACGCCCACACACACACGCAGGCGGACACACACACACACACATACGCACGCACGCACGCACGCACGCACGCACGCACGCACACACACACACACACACACACATACATACATACACACACTCGTGGCGGTTTGCTGATTAGTAATAGATACATAACTATATACACGAATGAGGGTCGGATGCTTGACTGCTCACACACAGACATCCAAACATCTATTGTTATCGTATGACACGGCAAAATAGCTTTGACCAAACTGTCTACTTGATATGATATTGCATCATGCACACTGGAATGGAGAAATCGAATGTGACATGTGTACGCTGCAGGATATATTGGCAGGATGCAGTAGTGTAGTGGATTGGCACCATTCTCGGTCCAACACAACTAACCATAAATCATGAAAAGAGCGCAAGAACGCGATATAACGAGAGAGAAATCATGGCCTGAAATATGTGTGGCGATCAAATAGGGAAATCGATTTTTATCTATAACGCTCTATGGAGGCGGTAACCGGATCTATAAATGTATCATCTATGACATGGCCGCGTAGTTGAGATCACAGTTCACCAACATGAATAAATAATGTTTCTATAGTATATAAATCTATATGTTTCAATGACACAGCCTAACCTGCTTCCCTGGGAAATGAGCACCGGCGCTATTTGAGGTTTTGAGAGATCTATTAAGAGAATGTCTGTCGGAAAATCTGAGACGTTGCCAATTCTCAGTATTCCTACCATTACAACAGTCCGGAGAGACGAATAAATAGCCCCGTGACAACGCGAATAACGGTCAACGCCATTGCATGGCCACCATCTGCCATTACATAATCTGTATTTGGCTAAATGAAAACAAAATACTAGTGCTCTAGTAGAACCAGGCGAGTATACCGAATAGGCTAGACAGCTTATACAATCTAGTGGGTGAAATGTTTAAGTATAATCCATGACTCATTATGCAAACTTATAACTTCATAGGTCCATGCGATTTTCCCTGGAAATTCCTAACAGAAGGTGATATCTTTAACGCAATACGGCCACGTGACTATAGACAAAGCTAGAACAATTAGCCGAAGAAAATTTTTTGCTTAAAAACCTTTCAACTAAATTAGCGGAAGTGCGGTTAAATCTTGCCCGCACTGTCAATTCCAATTTTTCTTTGCCTGATTTTTTATGCTTACTCTATACGAGTAATTAAAGTGAGAATTTCGAACGATTTTCTGTCCATTCTGTTCTACGGAAACTTGCATAAAGTAGTAGAGACGCGGTACCAGTCTGCAACCTCTTACGTCATAGAATCAGAAACACCTTTGTCAGAATTATATGCACTTGTGTACGTGAGGCAATTGGCAAAAACAATTGTTGCGACCATGTGGGTGCGTTATTTGCTATTTTATACACCATAACAGCACAAATACTTAGTAATTTTCAAGCTTATGTAATAAGTAGCCTATCCGCTAATAAGTGAGAATATATTTCACTGCATGTTGTCATATTTTAAATGTATTTGAGTGATGATTCTTTTAAATATAGCAATGTAAGTCTTGTCACTGCTGACTAGACTTATCGACGCAGTCCTTTGACACTATCTGCCTATAGTACAGATGTGTTTATTTTTTACGGAAAATATGACTTACACGTTAAACCAATCATCTATATAACAGAAATCGCTCCTTCGGCTCCAATTTTACTTGCGTGACTTGTAGTCAAGATCAACAACAGTGAATCAATCTAACCTTAGATGAGCACTTACTACATGTGCTACAATATTTCACATACAGAAACTCAGACGTATACACGTGTAAAGTAAGCAGCAGTAGTCACATGTGCAGTCTAACCTCATACTAAATTCAATAAGTGCTTTCATATATAGTACACGATTTTATAGGTTTGTTCAGAAAATACTGATTTTGATTAACAGTAACATAGTTTATTACAAATGTGATAACATTAAAAACGAAATTAAACATATTAAAGCCACACTCACAATACCACCTCAGTGCCACTCGTATTTGGGGAGTATGAGATGATTTTAAGAAATTTATGTGCAATCGTAAAATTTAAATTACTATGTCTACCTTAAAGTTGAGTTAGTTTGTATACTTTTATGTGTAATATTTATAGACGATTCCTTATGTTTGACGCGAGGACTGGCGAACGGATCCAGTAAGCGGTATAATAAATATATTTTGTTTTGGACGAGCAACCGTGGTACAAGCGAGCAATTTTTTCATCGCAAAATCATACACATGCACCAACCGAATTGTCACATCTGATGATAGCCATCTCGATGACAAACATACAAAACGATTCTGCCAGTTCTATATTCTCTCATTGCTATTGATCGTCGTTGTCCCCCGCCGTGAGGGCGCATGCATGCACCCTATAACCTCTCCTATAACGGCCACGTTATAGCGATAGTACGGGCCAAGCTTCTAGCACGTCTCCCGCTCATCGAAAACATCGCAACACTCGAGATTCAATTTCAAATTTCGTGAAGTCGTTTAGGCGACGCTAGGGGAATTTCGTGACGCCATCGTTATCCCGCAATCAATATCGTCACCACCGGTGCGTGAGTGCTCATGTCCATTGACCCGCGATTGGAATTAACCCGTATACTCACGCGCGGCTGGCTTCAGCGCGCGCCTGCCTGTTATAAAGGCTCACTTAGCGTAGGCAACAGCTAGTACGCGAGCTCGGCCACCCACTGACTCGTTGTTAATGGTGTCACAGCAGGAAACTGGGAAGCTTCCGCTGTCGCATTGGCAGCGCTGGACAGTTTCACGTGTTATTTCTCCGGAGAGCTTCGCTAAATGGTCTCAACAGGCGCGATCATAACACCTGCTTATAGCGACTTCATTGTAGACGATGGCGGAGGTGCGCCGAAGCGTCCGGTAGCTAAGAATTTCAAAGGAAAGTATGTTGTTTAGTTGGACCTTTTCATCTCAATCTTCAACTCATGGCCCGCCCCCACACAAGGGGCAAATATTTCTCTGGCCGCGTTCCAATAAAGCTCTGTCGGCGCTTGGTTTGAACATTGGCGCAATGGTACGTGACTTTATGGACCGTTCGCGTGAAAACGTCGGGTGTTCCAAGAAAAGTACTATACACGTAAAATCAATGGCTAGTAATGTGCGTGTCAACCTGTGTGTGTAACAGGACGCAGAATAACGCGTTCATTAGCGATGCGTGAATTTACGCGCGTGAACATCTACGACGTCGCCGCCACCGCTGCGTCTGCGCGCCATGCTTATTAGTATATCAGGTTTAGTGGACGAGACGCCAATAATGACCGCAGGCTCATCGCCTTTTGGTCCCGATTTCGTAATTTAAAATATAATCGATTGCTAATAAATGGTTTCTAAACAAGGAAATTTTTATTTTGAATATGTTGAAGGCAATGACGGACCGGACAGATTATTAGATTCGGGCCCGGCCCACGGTCCATATTTTGCCGACCCCCTACTTTAAACACACACAAAATCTGTTACGGATTTTAAATTCTAATCGGTTTTAACGTCATATGAATTTGCCCGAGATTCCAAACGCGTAATGTAGGTAAAAAGATCCGGTAAAAAGATCACGTATTGCCTGGAATAGTTCCCACAGACGGAACACGAATGAATGTCTTTTTAACGTATAAATATAGGAAACAAATTACGCCCACAAGCTACCAGGATCTGTGTATAATTGAGGCGACAGACGAGGGAAGTGTATGTCTGATTTATTTATCGCAATATAACTCGACAATGGGGATCAGCAATCCGCCGGATACTACACAATCGTTACGCACAGTTACAAATAATTCACGCGACAAATAGCCATCGTTCAATCCAATCGCCTGGTCTACCACATCGCCTTACTTATTATCGCGATGGATCCCGCGTTACGTTCTCTCTCGTACGACACAGCACCGCGTGCTTTGCCATATACTTCTAAATCTTCATCGAACCGCGGTCCGTCCTGTATGGCACAGTAACGCGTGTTTTGCCATATATACTTCTAAATCTTCATCAAACCACGGTCGGTCTTGTATGGCACAGTAACGAGCGCTTTGCCATATACTTCTGAATCTTCATGGAACTAGGGCTCGTCTCGTACGACACAGCAACGCGTGCTTTGCCATATACTTCTAAATCTTCATCGAACCGCGGTCCGTCTTGTATGGCACAGTAACGCGTGTTTTGCCACATACTTCTAAATATTCATCGAACCATGGTCCGTCTTGTATGGCACAGTAATAACGCGTGTTTTGCCATATACTTCTAAATCTTCATCGAACCATGGTCCGTCTTGTATGGCACAGTAACGCGTGCTTTGCCACATACATCTAAATATTCATCGAACCATGGTCCGTCTTGTATGGCACAGCAACGCGTGTTTTGCCATATACTTCTAAATATTCATCGAACCATGGTCCGTCTTGTATGGCACAGTAATAACGCGTGTTTTGCCATATACTTCTAAATCTTCATCGAACCATGGTCCGTCTTGTATGGCACAGCAACGCGTGTTTTGCCATATACTTCTAAATCTTCATCGAACCGCGGTCCGTCTTGTATGGCACAGTAACGCGTGTTTTGCCATATACTTCTAAATCTTTACTGAAAGAAGGTCCGTCTTGTATGGCACAGTAACGCGTGTTTTGCCATATACTTCTAAATATTCATCGAACCATGGTCCGTCTTGTATGGCACAGTAACGCGTGTTTTGCCATATACTTCTAAATATTCATCGAACCATGGTCCGCTGATATGTTGGTATTCCTCTACCCTCTGATATGTTGGTATTCCTCTACCCTCTGATATGTTGGTATTCTTCTACCCTCTGATATGTTGGTATTCCTCTACCTTCTGATATGTTGGTATTCCTCTACCCTCTGATATGTGGGGATTCCTCTACCCTCTGATATGTGGGATTCCCGGGCCCTACCCGCTTATATGTTGGTATTCCTCTACCCTCTGATATATGTTGTATCCTCTACCCGCTGATATGTTGGTATTCCTCTACCCGCTGATATGTGGGGGATTTCCCTACTCCGCTGATATGTAGGGTATTTCCCTTACTCCGTTGATATGTGGGTTTTCCCTTATTACACTAATATGTGCGTGTGGCCAGTGTAAGGCTCCTACACTCCATCCATCATTTCGCCGAGAAAAAAATGCCAACAAATATTCTCGACGATTGTCAGTGATTAGCGTAGTGAAGCAGGCGCGCAGCATTAGCTCGCCTCATGATACCACGTGACTGATGCTCTATTTTCGGTGCATTACGCGCTTGCTTGTCAAAGAATTAGGTTTATGTGCCGCTCCGTCAGACGTTCGCTGTTTGCTGTTGACGTGTTACGCGCGCGGTAAGCTCAGATTTGGAGAGTATTTGCCAAAGCACGCGTTTACTGTGCACCTACAAGACAGACCGTGGTTCGATGAAGATTTAGAAGTATATGGCAAAACACGCTCGTTATTACTGTGCATACAAATACCGGCATGGCTTCGATGAATATTTTAGAAGTATGTGCGCGGTAAGCACGGCGTTCATTACTGCTGCCATACATACGGGCCATGCGTCGATGAATATTTAGAAGTATGTGGCAAAGCACGCGTTATTACCTGTGCATACAATCACGGGCCATGGTTCATGAATATTTAGAAGTATCTGGCAGAAACACCACGCGTTACTGTGCCATACAAAGACGGACCATTGGGTTCGATGAATATTAGAAGTATATGGGCAAAACACGCGTACTGTGCCATACAAGACGGATATTTTTAGTTAAAGATTTAGAAAGTATATGGGAAAACACGCGTTTACTGTGCCATACAGGATCGGGACCATGGTTCGATGAAGTATTTAGAAGTAATATGGCAAAAACACGCGTGTGCTGGTGCCATACAAGACGGACCGTGGTTCGATTGAAGATTTAGAGTATATATGGCAAAAAAACACGCGTTACTGTGCCATACAAGACGAGTCCCTATTTCCATGAAGATCAGAAGTATATGGCCCATAAGCGCTCGTTACTGTGGGTGCCATACAAGGACTGGGACCGTCGGTCGATGAAGATTTCTTAGAAGTATAGTATGGCAAAAACCACGCGGTGCTGTGCCAATACAAGACGAGCCCTTAGTTCCATGAAGCATTCAAGAAGTTATATGGCAAACGCGCCTCGTTACTGTGCCTATACAAGACAGACGTGCCGTTCGATAAAAAGATTAAGAAGTAATGTGGCCACAAACAGCGCGTTGCTGCTTGCCATACAAGACGGACATGGTTCGATGAAGATTTAGCAAGTATTGTAGCAAAACACGCGTTACTGTGCCAATACAGACAGACCGGTGGCTTCGATGAAGAGATTTAGAAGTATATATTGGCAAAACACGCGGTGCTGTGCCATACACAGACGAGCCCCTACGTTCCATGCAAGATTCAGAAGTATATGGCAAAGCCGCTCGTCTACTGTGCCATAACACAGACAGACCGTGGTTCCGAATGGAAGATTTAGAAGTATATGGCAACAGCACGCGTTGCTGTGTCGTACGAGAGAGAACGTAAGCGCGGGCATCCATCGCGACTAATACCAGGAAAGGCGACTGTGCCATAGACAGGCGATGTTGAGTAGGACCAGGGCGATTGGATTGAACGATGGCCCTATTTGTCGCGCGTGAATTATTTGTAACTGCGATGCGTAATCGATTGTGTAGATCCGGCGGATTGCTGTCCCCATATATTCGGAGTCTATATTGTGATAAATAAAATTCAGACATACCTCCCTCGTCTGGTCGCCTTCAATTATACACAGATTCCTGGTAGCTTAGTGGGCGTAGATTTGTTTCCGTATATTTATACGTGTAAAAGACATTCATTCCGTGTTCGCCGTCTGTGGGAACATATTCCAGGGCACATACGTGATCTTTTTTACCGGATCTTTTTACCTAGCATACGGCGTTTGGAATCGTGGGCGCAAATTCATATGACGGTTAAAACCGATTAAGATTTAAAATCGCGCCTAAACAGATTTTTGTCTGTCTGTGTTTTAAAGTAGGGGGTCGGCAAATCATGGCGACCGTTTGGGCGGGCGCCGAATCTAATAATCTGTCCGGTCCGTCATTGCCTTCAACATATTCAAATAAAAATGTTCCTTGTTAGCGGAAACCATTATAGGAACTGCATTATTATTGTTAAGAATTACGAAATCGGTACCAAAGGCGATGAGCCTGCGGTCATTCGAATTTTCAAAGGAAAGTATGTTGTTTAGTTGGACCTTTTCATCTCAATCTTCAACAATCATGGCCGCCCCACACAAGGGGCAAATATTTCTCTGCGACCGCGCTTCCAATACAAAGCATCTGTCGGACGCGTTGGTATTGAACACCTCCTCGCCGCGCAATGGTACGTGACTGTTATGACCGTTCGCGTGAAAGACGTCGGCGGTGTTCAAGAAAGACTATAAACGTTAAAATCAATGGCTAGTAATGTGCGTGTCAACCTGTGTGCTGTAACAGGACGCAGGAATAACGCGTTCATTAGCATGCTAGTGAATTTACGGCGCAGTGAAACATCTACGACGTCGCCCGCCACCGCTGCGTCCTACCGTAGCGCGCCATGCTTATTAGTATATCAGGTTTAGTGGACGAGACGCCAATTAGCTACCGGGACGCTGCGGCGCACCTCCGTTATTGTCTACAATGAAGTCGCTATAAGAGCGTGTTATATCCGCGCCCCCATGTTGAGACCATTTAAGCGGAAGCCTCTGCGAAGAAATAACACTGGTGAACAAACTGATCCAGCGCTGGCCGAGGCGACAGCGGTAAAGCTTCCCAGTTTCCTGCCCAATGTGACACCATTAAAACGACCGCGTCAGGTGGGTGGCCGAGCTCGCGTACTAGCTGTTGGCCTACGCATA
>NW_014577217.1:561006-562894 GCF_000485595.1 Priapulus caudatus | reverse complement strand
AAGGGTAGAGGAATACCAACATATCAGCGGGTAGAGGAATACCAACATATCAGAGGGTAAGGGAATCCCCACATATCAAAGGGTAGAGGAATACCAACATATCAGCGGGTAGAGGAATACCAACATATCAGAGGGTAGGGGAAATCCCCACATATCAGAAAAAATCAGCACGACAACGCTTCCTCACCGGCACACCAGCTCTGATCGGTCATGTGAGTAGCTTGTAGTAGTGTGTAGTATGAAAATGTGTTCGAGGTACATACAAAGAAAGTTAAATACACATGTATGCCCGCCCACTCACGATGCCAATTAACATCTCTGTTCAATTAGTGCGCAGCGTTTATGGTGAATGCATTCCAAATACCTATATAAATGTTACAACGTATTCAATTATACTATAATAAAGTATAAGTTACCGACCTGTAATATTAGTGATTTGTTTATATATATATATATATATATATATATATATATATGTATATATATATATATAGTTGCAAATGAACTTAATAATGTTATCTGTCTACCCCGTAACTACTGAGCGCGTATCTATCTTTCTGTGGCCAACATCTAAGTATTAACGGTACAACGTGTGCAAGTGCTTAAATTTAGATTGTGTTTAGCAAAGTGCTTAAATCTAGATTGTGTTTAGCACATAGAGGCTTTCTCGTATTAATCGCTACGTGGTGCAAACATCCATGACGCCCATCTTTATCAAAATCAGGCATAGGCCATGCACTCACCAAATCGAAACGACAGCGAAGTCTAGCTAACTGTAATTCCCAAATGATATCGATTAGTGTGCACAGGGCTGACAAATAATGTCAATGACTGGCAGATAGAAGGTTGGCACACGGAGAAGCCACTTATAGCTGATATCGACGGGGCGAAACGTTTGAGTTGCTCGCACATTCAACATCGCTGGTGGACATAACAGCTTGCGGTTACGGCGAAGCGCACACAGTCACGCAAGAAGTTCCTGTAGTGAGTCCACATCGTTGTATATATACACGTATAACATCGATTCCAAGCAGGATTGGTAAATCGGTAGATTCTCCACTAGCCAATATTCCAGTCGGAGGCTTCATTTCTGTGCCGAGCGGGGTAGCACCTATCGGTATGATCTTGGAGCGAGGGGGTCCGCAGCTCTTCCAACCCCACGAGTCTCAGTTACTTTCTAATCAATGTTTCCACGCGCCGTAGCAGCACAATCAATACCTGCCTCCAACCTTACACCCACGATGAAGCTATAGAGTACCGAAGTGTGACGTCACGGTGGCATGACAACGAACCCACTGGTTCTAAACAACCCACTGGCTCCATAACATTAACTGCGTGAAAAGGTGGGCATATGTTTCCATGAACCAGACTGATCGCGTGACGTCAGTTCGTGATATAATAACTAATAACGCTAGCCCTGTAAACTATTTGGATATGTTAGGGTTAGGTAGGAGGTAGGCGTAAGGCGACTCCCTAGACTCGGTAGTGAGTAGCGCGAGTAACGGTCGCGGCCATATGAGATAGGTACCAAGGTCTGTCCGGTATACCGTCGGAGCCGTACCGCCAGGGCTACTTTCAGCGGTCAGTACCCTGGGGAACATAGAACGCGCTCTCAGCGCTACTATGACGCGCACTGCGGCTGGAGATAGAACAATCCGAGTGCATGAGCGTCACGGTGGCATGACAACGCAACCACTGGTCTAACCAATCATAGTGCTCTGGTAACTATTAATGCCTGAAGAATGTGTGACCGTTTTGTTACCCGAGATTTAACCAATCATTGCCTGAGAGTCGTTATTGCATTTTATATAGATTTCCAATAGATGAAGTGAAAAGCAACGAAGAAGAAAAATCCTAAAATAATGTTAAAAAAAATAATTAAATTAAA
>NW_014577217.1:550955-560793 GCF_000485595.1 Priapulus caudatus | reverse complement strand
CCGTGCCCATAGAATCTAATATTAGATAACATATTATGTATATTATCTATCATATAGTATTAGCTTAATATTTAATTCCGGTATACCGGACCGTACCCAGGGTACGTTCCGGCAGTACGCTGGGGGACATAGACCCTATGAGCCATAGTATAGCTTATGCTCGCCACTTTCGATTACTGCTAATTTCGCAGCCGTCTTTCCCCAATAAGAAGTTCACAACAAACTAGTGCCTCGCCGATTCTGGTGCGTCTGCGATGCGAGAGAAGACGTGAGAGCGGATTGCGCGGTGGCAGGGTAGACGCGTGTCACAATTACGAAAATCGCACGAGAGAGAACTTCGGGAGACAAGAGGCAATCGGGGAAACTCTTACAACTGTTATGACGCAAGGCAGACTGCTCAGGTAATATTCAATACATACATTGGGGTTGTCACACTAATACATACTAGGTATACCAAGAGCCCATAATAGACAAGTCTATATATATTCTTTTAGAATTTTCTATTATGGACTCTTGATACTACTAGTATATATACTAGTGTACACTAACAGCGATGTATTATTGGTTATGTGTATGAGGAATACGCTCATACATAAACACGCACGCATCTATTTCACCTGACTGAGATAGTTGCGTTATATTCACGTTGATAAATACGCCAACTACACACTTTGCGACGTGTCAATATATGTAAGCCGATCTTTGCCATAGATATATCACTATTGACATTCGGCGAGTGCTTTTTTACCACGGACGTGGTGTCTCATCTGCAGATCATCTCGATAAAACGCTGTCCCGACCAATACTCAATTTCGAAATGCATATATCCTATATGCACACCTTCCAAGGTTTCCGGCAGTCAAGCAGACAAAGGCGGTTCCGATAAGTAGAATTTCGGTAACATCGTCTTATATATATAATTTGCGGTATAGCAAGGACAACGAGCCCTCGCATTTGCGAGCGGGAACGGAGCCTCCCATAGTATACGATCAAAAATATCCCCACTACTACACACGATCATGTAATAATTGGTAGCCCGATACAACTGTGGGACTGACTACCTATATATGTCGCGTAATGCATGGTCGTTCTTTGGCGCTAACTCACTAGTTGCAATATATTTTGGATAGACCTTCGTAGGCACAAGTAGAGTGAGTCTAGACCATGTTTCGAGAATCACTGCTGCGTTGCGCGTATGCATGCAGTCAGCATAACTACAGTAGTAATAACAGTTCCCCTAACCATAACGCAGTGCTTACAACACATTACGTAGACAATCGCAGCGACGGCGTCAGCCTCATCCCAACCTCATCTCAGGACGAGCAGTGCATGGTCGAGTTACTCTTCCGCTGAGCTTCATCGAGCTAAACCCGCCGCGAGCAATTTAAGTATTAAGCATTTAGACTCGCCACAGTTACACGCACGACGGCATCTGTCAAGCAGAACTGTTCCAGCGAATTGTCGTCCATTTGCCCTGAGGACGCTCATCGTACCGCGGCGCCCTAATGCCTTTCTAATATCGGCGCGTAAACACTGCGCACGGTGGTTTTCAGCGTATTACGTGCGACAGTCCGTGTCGCAGTTTGCGGCTGTATATCGAGTCTCGCGAGATTTACAAAAGCGAGTGCAAAAAATGATGTAATAATTAATTTAATAGAATTAATTTCCCACCTAATGTTGCCATCACTACCGCGGCCACCGCCATCGCCGTCAGCGCCACCACCACCGCCGCCGCCACCACCACCACCACCACCACCGCCGCCGCCGCCGCCACCGCCGCCGCCGCCACCACCGCCGCCGCCGCCACCGCCGCCGCCACCACCGCCACCACCGCCACCGATATCACGCTGGGACTTCATACGCGCAGACATTTACTTCATACGTACGTGCAGAAAAAATAATTCGTTAATAAAAAAAGTTATACTACAGTCACCAATCTATATCTTCTAGAAATATATCAATACAGATTAATCACAGAATTTTGTGCCTGCCATATACTTGATCCACTGAAAAAAACACGAATCAAATCGGAAAAAAATACAAGAAGCAGCTCTGAAAAAACACACAAGTCACGTTTGAACACATGGGGTGCATTTCTGCCTTTACACACAGTAGGCTATAGCATATATATAGACCTAGTAGAAGGACGGAAGTACAGGGAGCCATACGCGAATGCATGATTTCAAATCATGTTTCATGCAGGTGCTACCATATGCCTATATATAAGTACAGTATATTGACTTTGAATTTTACCACTCATAAACGTCTTTTAACGCACAAAATATTTTTCTTTATTCTGGGTTATTTGAAATTTTCTTTTGACAAGAAAGGCGGACTCGTGCGCCATACATGGTAATATTTCTCGAAAAGAATGGTAAACTAAACATAATAATTAATTCAGTAATTTGATAATGCATGCCAAGCAGGAAGTCTGTATGTTTGATTTTATTTCTTGCATAATAGACATAAGATCATTGAGGCGTGGTCCAATTAGTGTAACCTAATGCACGTTAACCATTGACCGTTTAATGGTTAACGTGCATTAGGTTAATTCATATTTAGGATGGGTTTTTTCTATGATTATATATATATGCCAAACGTAAAGCGCATCGGCAAATCTGCTTAGATTTGTGTAGACTGTATAAACATAGTCCACATGCAGTTGAGCTGTTTCACAACTACTGATGCTCAGTTATCTGATGGGCTGGAACTTGATGTCGAAAATGTATGAAAGTATCACAATGGGTGCCCGATAACGTCGCTGATGACGTCGCTGATGACGTTGCTGATGACGTCGCTGATGACGTCGCTGATGACGTCGCTGATGACGTCGCTGATAATGCTGCTGATGATGTTGCTGATGGCGCTGCTGCGGACCAGTAAACGAACGAGAATAGCAGACACACATCGTATTCACTCACATCGAACCTACGCTCATGAAAGTGCCTACGCTAACATTCTTGCCATCACGCTATTACAAACAAAAGTGTAACCACGCACAAATTGATTGCAACAACGGATGAAAAAATCTCTGACATTGACTCGTTAACAGAAAGGCACCAGTTATGGAACACAAAGCCCCCCCCCACACAATTAAAGCTAAACATCATGTAGGAAATACCGGTAGCCATTTCAAATACAACGACCAATATGTCCGCGGTTTCTCTATTGGTCACACATCGACATCACAGCCATGCCGCCATAGGAAGCGTCGTCCATCGTCCTCTGCAATCAGTCTGTGGCTATTGTACGATTAAGGACCGATGCCAGTCACGCTCCACTGCACTGTGAAATATCTCAAACGTGCTACGTGCTGTGACCATTCCTCCTGCGTCTGTAATTTCCTCACACTGATGGCTTTATATCTAGCATGACCCCGTTATACGTGCCATGTATGAAACAGCATTCGTGCTGTTATTGTTGGCAGGCAAGGACGCACGCACGCACGCACGCACATAAATACACCCATTCTCAGCCGCCATGTATCATTTTATCTACAGCTGGCTACGATAGGTGAGTTATAGACGGTTAAGATAATTTTATAATTGGTAAAGATAGAGCTATGTAGCAAAGACTGTCATTAAATGCATCGACGAGACACGCACGGGAATCGCCCATGTGGCGATGCTCTCAAAACAAATGAATCCCTTTTGAGGCGAATTAGAAATAATTTGCCGTTTCTGCCCACACCTGCTTCCCTAATGCAGAGCACGAGCGTCTTGGAGTATTTTTGTCAAAACGCGCATGATTCTCCCATTTCTCAAGACAAGCTGAGCATGCTCGTCGAATGAGATTTGTTTAGGGGGCTAAAAGCTTAAGCGATAATGATTGATAAAGCTCTTTGTGTTGTTGACAACTGGACAAAATTCCAATGGAGTTCAGGATATGGAATTAAAGAGTTCAACCGGTCACGTGTGACCCGGAAATCGTTTACATGTTCAAGTCAAGGTCCCATTTGACCTGACCTGATTTTTAAGTTAACTAGAAAGGGCAGTTGTCGCCAACTACATGTATCCCCTGTGATCTAGTATAAATAAAATATCTTTATAAGGACGTAGAAGGTAGGTAAAGTTAAATAAGTCACAAAGACAAAGGTTTGTTACACAACTCATCTGCCTGAGATGTGCAAGTATGTTAAAAGTGGTTGCCTTAGGGGTTTTGGTACGCGACACACCTTCTCCCCAAGATGTGTAAGTATACGAAGTTTGCTCGCGCTAGGTAAATTACGGGGCGAGTTATAGAGCGGAAGGAAAATATGATAAAGGTCAAGGTCAAGGTCAATGACAAATAAAGGTTCCAGTGACCTGGTTTCGGTACACGACACACCTTCTCCCCAAGATGTGTAAGTATACAAATTTTGGTAGCGCTAGGTCAATTAGGGGCCGAGTTATTGAGCGGAAGGGAAATATGATCAAGGTCAAAGTAAAGGTCAAATAAAGGTTGTAGTGACCTGGTTTTGGTACGCCGTGCACCTTCTCCCTAAGATGTGTAAGTATACCAAGTTTGGTAGCGCTAGGTCAATTAGGGGCCGAGTTATAGAGCGGAAGGAAAATATGATCAAGGTCAAGGTAAAGTTCAAATAAAGGTCGCAGTGACCTGGTTTTGGTACGCTGCGCACCTTCTCCCCAAGATGTGTAAGTATACCAAGTTTGGTAGCGCTAGGTCAATTAGGAGCCGGCTGGACAGACATGAAACCATAGTATCACCGCCGACTTCGTCGCGGGGGATACAATTATAATTTATAACTCGCCTATACGCACCGACGTGCTTCTAATACAAGAATAATTTTTGGGCTGTGCAGAGTAGTGAGGATAACGCACTTCTCATGCCTCCCTTTTGCAGCACTTTTTTGCAGCCGTTCTCCTTCAAACGTAGATTTATGGTATTGCGTATCCTTGAATTGTGGCGTAATTAAATCTATTTTGCTAGCACGCTACCGTATGTACTAGCATAGAGGAAAGGTGGCGAGGCTTAACTAGACTGTCCGTGATCTCGGTGCCGAAGCAAATAATTACGGCATTGGATTTCCGGAGAAACAGGCACTCTGCTAGCAGAGAGACGAGACGATATTCTGTGCCGGCGTGATTCTGTGCGTGGCCGAGTTGTCTGGAGGCTGACGCTTATTACTTTACTCTCTATTAGACTCTATTGCATTACGCACAATGTAGTGAAGACATAGTATAGGTGCTAAAGCCAACTGCAGACAGCGAAAAGACGAGAGTAGCAAGCAAAGAGGTGTCTGTAAATATGGGGAGGGTACATGGTAGCCTACAATACGCGCGTAGCACGTCGCTGAAAGTGAGATGTGAAACTAACGGAAATCAGTACAGATAATCGGCGAGAATGCAAGAGGGGATACGAGATTAAATTTGTAAAGGGTGTAAATGGGAAAAGGAATGTGAACCATAAATTAATGAGACCCATCAGGGGTATGTGTAAATTATAAATTACAAACAGTGCCACCTGGGCAATAAATTACAGGCAGAGCCCCCTGGGGAATAAATTACGGACAGAGCCACCTGAGGAGGACGAGGAACGATTATAAATTATATACAAACATATATGAGGAGGAGGAGGAGGAGGAGGAGGAGGAGGAGGAAGAGAAGGAGGAGGAAGAAGAAAAGGAGGAGGAGGATGAGAGGGAAGATAAAGAGGAAGAGTTGTGATTATAAATTACAGGCGGTTGCAGCTTGAATTGTAGACCGAAACACGCGTGACAGAGGGTAGAAGGCAAAAGGTACAAGACAAGCAGTGACACGGTCTACGAAGGAAAGACTGAACTGTAAAATTGTTAATTACGGAGACAGTAACCCTTGCCCCGTAAAACCCTTTCTTAACCGGGAACGCACATAGATAAAAGTTCGGGTACGCTTGATGGATGATCTATTGTCGGCCATGACGGACGTTTCTTGCTAACAGGCTTGCAGCCTATATACCTATGGCGAGGGCGATCACCCAGGGTCTCTTCTCAAACACGCTAAACGATCCACGCACGAGAAGACGTGGCGCTTCGACAGTCATGCTCGCCTGTGAGTGCCGTGGTATAGTCTGGCACGCCTTCATTACTGTCATGGTGGAAAGAGGCAGCGCGTGTTCTTCGATGTCTCGCGTGTGGTTGTAGCAAGCGTTTCTACTCATGTGCGAGTACAAAAGCATGTAATGCGCGCAAACGTTCAAATAAATCGCGTTAAAGGCGGAATAATTGCTGTATGGGAGCTTTAGACAGTACCTAGCGGGTGTGGGGGCGATGTGGACGAGGGCAAGAGAAATAGGCGTACTAGATGTTATTTCACTAAGAAATATGACAGCTCGTACAATTTGAGACAGATCTCATATTCGCACGATGCCGAGGGCGAAACAGCGAGAATGAGCGAGTAACCAATTCTCGTGGGGGCAGATGAGCGAACGAAGAGAGAAGGAGAAACAAAATAGGAACGAGAGGGAGAGGAAGAGCGAAATAGAAAGGGGAGCGAGAATCTGTGGAGAGGGAGATGCAGACAGAAATGGGGAAAGAGAAAGACAGAGTGAGCGGGAGAGAGAATGAGAGACAGCTACATAATTATTTAAATTTAGTAAAATGTGTTTTGTTAAAAGCACAAGAAAACACACACTGTGCCACGGAACATTTAATTGCAATATGGTCTATTCTCGGCACATTTACCCTAGCTATAGACAGGGATAATTAACACCTGATATCAATCATGTGGGAGCGTGCAGACTTAGATCGGTTGATAAAGCCCCAAAAGCCAAGGGCATTCGGAATAAGCTAGAGTTCATTTGAGTTTATTGCGTAAGTTTCCGATGACAACTGAAAATTAATATATCGTACACTGTACGCCTAGCTGTGTATCTCCAGCATCAAATTACAATGAGTCAACGAGGCATAGCCAATATTACACCAACCGTCATTTCTATTAGCTAATTCGCAAACGCAGGGAATCGTTCTAAAAAGTGCCAAGGTTATTGATTTGTCTGCGTACACGCGCGAAATGCCACAGCGTTGCATAACAACTAGCGACGGCACACGAACCACGTCAACCCTATTTATGTTTTCACGAGCGCCCCGTGAAAGTGCCGATTTAACTGTAGGCCTATATACGAATCACGGCTCGCGGACTCGAGCATTTGACATTGCTCGCGAAATCAAATCGTATCCAGTGCTGCCTGCGTCTAGCTGTTTCTCAAGTGGATAGCTTGTGCAGACCTACTGTTGAGCGCGGCCCGATATGTAAAAATAAACCCAACGACTCGGCCGAATCGCCACCTCGAGGAGGCAAGAGAAGCAAACTCGGCTGCTATTGCCTGCCAGTGTGAGATTGGACATGAATCCATTGGCATCTAATAATTAACCACGTTCTGTGGCTACAACAGTGTAAACAGCAGTTTGCAGCGTTCCTCGTTGCAGTCCACTCTTGCTAGTTTACATTCGGCGTGTCCTGCAAGACGCCTACCACATAAGGCAATGCTTATATATATATATATATATAGATATAGATAAAGTTATACGGACACGGTAGTAATTTTGACACTGTTTATTGCATACAGAACTGTTTCGTGTGGTATTATTTCATACAGTGATCACCAACAAAGGATAGAGAAGGAGATATTAATAGGCAACCAAGTAATCAAAAAATGCACAAAATATTCATACCTAGGGGATTTAATTAATGATATAGGAGATTATAACGATATTATAAGAGTCCGAACTGAAAAATGTAGGTTCATGATGAGGGAAATATTATCATGGGCAGAAGAGCAAAATTATGGAAATCATACTATAGAAGCAAGAGTGAAATTATACGAATGCACAGTTTTACCTTCCTTCCTAAATAACAGTAAAACATGGACTTCATGGAAGAAGTAAAAATGCTGGAGGATTTCGAAAATGAGTGCCTGCGCAAAATAATAATCACGCAGAAAACGCAGAAAATGCATCGCATCGGCCCAAACTCCACGACAGATGGCGCTCTCGCTCATAGGCTCAATCTACGAGTATCCTGAGTGTACGAAGATGCACTGCATGCAGTTTGGCATCGGCCTAGACTGGTACCCGGTCGACAGTTCCACACGCTACACTAACAGCGTCAGTGTAGCGAAGGATACTGGCCGGAGTGAAGGTGGCGAACGGGTACCAGTCTAGCATCGGCCGGGCATTTAATTATTTAAAGCCTAGGACACACTGAGCGATTTTCTACGCTGGCCGCTTGCGATCGATAAATACGGTGTCCGGTCCGCGCGGT
Organism: Priapulus caudatus; assembly: GCF_000485595.1. Classification (NCBI taxonomy): domain Eukaryota; kingdom Metazoa; phylum Priapulida; class Priapulimorpha; order Priapulimorphida; family Priapulidae; genus Priapulus; species Priapulus caudatus. The sequence continues at coordinate 552,553 of NW_014577217.1, read as the reverse complement.
GTGTCCGGTCTCACGGCAGCGTATTTCGCTCGCGATCCCATACGGCCGGCTGATCGCTCGCATTCAACATGTTGAATATTTCCGCCCGGTTTTTCATCGCTTGCATACAAATACACCAGCGTGCCTAACAATAAACAATCGCGTTCGAACGCGATTGTTTTTAGCAGCCAATGAAGTGTAGCAACGAAAGCTAGGAAACCCGCGTTGGAGTGGTTGGACACCGGACAGCGTGTGCAGCTGTACGCGCAACTCGTACGGCGTTCTAAAATCGTGAGCGAAAATATACGCTGCTGGGCAGCGAAATTTTTTCCCCCCACTTCAGTTCCGGACCACAACCAATCAGCGCACTCCATTCACTCGACTTCCTCGAAGCAACAATGTAAAATAAATACCCCCTATCCCTAACCCTAACCCTAACCCTAACCCGTACCCGTACCCGTACCCGCACCCGAACCTTAACACTAACTATGATCCAACCATATATATACGAACCATATACTACAAAACACTGTCTATGGTGGGTCCGGAATTCAAATGGGAAAAAAAATTTCCCTGTCGGGCAGCGTATAGAATCGCTAGTGTGTCCTATAGGCTTAAAGCCAACACAGAAACACAGTCGGTATAGAAAAGTAAACACAGTCGGTATAGGAACTGGTCACGTCGGTGACGCCCCATTCATGCCCATCAACGAAGAAGGCGGGGCTTATTCTGATTACGGAGATGCAAAAATTCAACAGAAGTACGTAGCGCAGTGCGCTAATCGGCGTGTTATTTTCGTTTTTGTGCCAAACTCTATCGTAGGAAACCGTTCTAGCCTAGCAGAATGCCCTAGATCTCAGATTTGGTACTGTGATGGGTCCCCACCTATAAAAATTTCAAAGGGAAGTGCGGCGTAAACTGTGATTGGAGGACACAAAGTGTCAATCCTCGGCTCGCCTCGGCATCATGGCCGCATCACGTCAAGCTATGAGTTAGCATAACTCAATAAATATAAACTATGCCTAAAACGTCGATAACCACGGTACCCAATCGTTATTCCCATATATTATCGAAAATCACAATCCAGAGAGACTGGAACCTGTAACATTTCGGACCATGACGGCTTATGCCATTGAGTCAACAAATGTCGGGGTCATCATTACTGGGTTCGGCAGGGAATTTCGTGGTACAGACGCAGGGTTATCAATCACATCGTGGGCGTTTTGCCACATTTGCTATACTGTCCTCGTCACCTGGTTTAAACCTTCTTTTGCCGCACACCGCGATGTCCACAAATGACGACAAATGGTGTTTATGCTAAGTGGCGGCATAAGGGCCCAGTCACACCAGAGCTACGCTCATCACGATCTCCCCGTCCTAAAAAAATTTGTCCGAGCGTGGTGAGCGTGGTTGAGAGCGTGGCCAATTGGGCCCCAGCCGGGCCCAGCGCCGATACTACGATCTAACTACGTCTATACTACGACCTAAGTGCGTCTTTACCCCGATCTCATTGCGCTCAACAAGCTTTCACCACGCTCAACACCACGCCCGCATCACGCTTGCACTGCGCGGACTGCGTCTTTATTGGGACCAATCAGATCGTGTTGCGTTCGAACGAC
>NW_014577217.1:540875-548933 GCF_000485595.1 Priapulus caudatus | reverse complement strand
AACTTATCGGGGAAACTTATCGTAAAAAGGGAGAACTTATCGGGGAAACTTATCGGGGAAACTCATAAATCGGGGAAACTTATCGGGGAAACTTATCGTAAAAAGGGAGAACTTATCGGGGAAACTTATCGGGGAAACTCATAAATCGGGGAAACTTATCGGGGAAACTTATCGTAAAAAGGGAGAACTTATCGGGGAAACTTATCGGGGAAACTCATAAATCGGGGAAACTTATCGGGGAAACTTATCGTAAAAAGGGAGAACTTATCGGGGAAACTTATCGGGGAAACTCATAAATCGGGGAAACTTATCGGGGAAACTTATCGTAAAAAGGGAGAACTTAGGTGTACGAAGTATTGTGATTGATTGTAAATCGCTGCTTTAATACATTTTTAAATCATGAGCTTAATTGTTGGAGAGTTGAGTTCTAAAAAGATTTACCATAACGCAATCGTCGTGTGCACAGCAGTAGACGCAACACAAGGCTTTATAAAAATGTGGCACCTAAGATTAAAGTGACAGAAATTCACAAAATATTTATAATGTGCTATGCACACGAGTGAGCTTTATCGGGATTACATGTGGCCGATTTTTTTAGCAATTAGCTGGTTTTCTGTTTCCAAGTGATATAAACATCAGTTGTGGACAATTGTTTTCGCGGAGAACGTGATGAGGCGAAAGCTCACAGACAAGCTGGTAATCATTTTCTGTTCTTTAGATATTCAGTTTGAATGCGTCAGTAACTATGCCGTCGGTGATAGATGCTGAATGAGAAGGCTGCGTGTCTAGTGATGTGCGTAACCTTCGGGATAAACACTTCCTAGCTAAAGGGAAAAGCCCCTCACCTTCGGGGTTCCAGTAGCTATTAAGCAATTAAAATATGGTACATATCGTGCTTGCTGGTGCTCTTTCTGCGGTTATTACTGCATTTGATTGTAAAACACCACGGGCAAGCGCCCTTCTTAGCAGAAAACGGGTGAGCCATTGTGTGATTACAATGACCACTGCCATTTACAGCTATTGCCATTCCAGCCGTCACCAGGCGGTGGTCGATGCTAGAATCGCACTTGACCGAAAATATCGGTCAAGTTGCCTTATCTAAACTAACTACAAAATGCCAAATGCACTAAATTTCAGTATTATCCTACAAATGCTTGTGGCGATAAAGCCAAATACTGACAGGCGAACGGATGGTCGAATGCACGAAATATATGATAGCACGCACGAAAATCCCTTCTAGACAATTTAGCGGTCAGGGGACTGATTTAGACTGATTATTTCTATCGGATAATTATTTCATCAGATTATCATATGATTATCATTTATCTTCTGACTATCATTTAGACTGATTTAGCGGTCAGAGGAGTTCCAGTTCAGTTCAGTGGTTTAGACACCGACATCTATTTCCAATTTTTATCTTGGAAAAACAGTCAACCATCCGAATTTTATAGTTTCAAGCGCTTCAAATCCTGTTTTCTGTTAATGTATATTATGTTAAAGGCGTTTACACCACATGTAGGATGAACGCTAGAACTCCTCCATACATAACTAATTAATAATAATAATTAAATAGAAACCCACACATTTCCAATCGTTATCTTATAAAAACGGTCGAACAAGCCGATCTTTGTAGTTTCAAGCGCTTTAAATCCTTTCTTCTGTGAATATATTTTATGTTAAAGCGTTTACTCCGCATGCGAAAAACCCCTTGTCTAGGCCGTAAACAACCTAGTTCAAGATACCAATACCGCTCACTACACACTTCCACCGTGCATAATATACGACGAATGTGTTATTGACTGCCGTAACTAGGTTACTAATACATTTGACGATAATACACTCTATCTCACCAGCTTCATAAATCTGGCAAAGCACCAGGTCATACGAAAGTGGATGCAAGCTCATATTATCAGTTGGACCGATGCATCCACAGGCTGACACAGGACCCAAAGCTACATAATCCACAGTGCTGTATATTTATACCTCCTTTGACCAGAAACATTCGCGCGGAGTATAAACAGCCCGACATATACCACCCTTGTTCACAAGCCGCCTGTGAAAGAAAACCCTATAAACAAACATCTCTAGTAACAACACACAGAAAGTGGTTGGTTACTGCATATCACAGCTCCTATAAATGGCTTCATCATAGAGAGTCAAGGAGGATCGTGGGCAGCCATAGTCACGAGTAAGATAAAACGAAACCAAGAGGGTGGAAATAATGACGAGAGGAAAGATAATATATATATATTATAGGAGAATAGAGTAATTTATAAGATAATTTTCGAAGACTATTTTCTTCTATCTATCCGTCAGTAAACGGATGCCAATTCGTTATGACTGCGCAGACAGCTAACATCGATATACAACCAGTGTCAATTGGTTCGTTAGAAAGTACGCATAGTAGAAACCCGCAAAGAAAATATTATTTTAGTACAACTGAACAACAAAAATATTTCTTCTTTTAGCATTTAAAACAAATACAAAAGTACTAGGTCTAGGTAAGATTATTACAAATCAATCGTATCGGACAACCCCGTTCTGGAAAAATCCACTTCCTCTACCACGCAAATTACAAGAAACAGAAATATGATGATGCTTTGAAAATTTATGCGTTAGCAATCGATCCGACAACCATCTGAACTTGTTATCCATCAGGTGGTCGCACAAACTGGTGATCATAAGGTCTCATCCTTTCTAGGTATAAAATGCTGAATTTCCTATATATCGACAATTATATGCAGGTCTCGAGTACATGCACGTTGCAGCTTTACTAATAAAACTTATATAAATTTGTAATTTTAATATACCATTTTTACTTATTAAAGTCTTATTCTTGTGTTAAATTCTTCATGTTATTTTGTACCAGACAAGCATTATAAATCAATTAATTATTTACGGGACCAATAAGCAAATACATAATATTTTACAGTGCCACGTGCGCACATTCTGTAAGCTTTATAATGAATGGGAGGAGAGAATGTTTGACATATTGCATGATTGGCTCCAGCCCTATATTTATCACATTCCCCTGCTAAAATTTTGACAATGTGTATAACGTGCCTTGTGTGGGAAGTCCATTCCACCCGCGCGTCTGCGTACGGCCTATACCGACTGTGTAATATGAAGTAAGTGAGCAGTCACAACACACACGGTACATATCTGATGTTTTGACGTAAATACTGTATAGTTAATATTGCAACATTTTAATATTAGAAACGAACAGGCAGCAGGATCATCTCAATCCCGTCTGCAGAACAGTGTTAAATCAATACCGTACCGACGTCACTGCCACTTCAGCATGTTTTGCCTAGTAATATTTTAACGGAGCCGGCGAGAAATAAAATGTATTTTTTGCTAAAATAAAACTCAAGAATGTACTTTGGCGTCTTGCGGCTTACCGTGTTGCGTTGCGTTGCGTTGCGTTGTGATGCGTTGTGATGCGTTGCGTTGCGTTGCGTTGCGTTGCGTTGCGTTGCGTTGCGTTGCGTTGCGTTGCGTTGTGATGCGTTGTGATGCGTTGTGATGCTACGCGTGAACAATTGTTCTTTTTCAATTCATGTTAGGCCCCTACTCGTTTCTACAAGAGATAATCCATTTAATGAATCGATCAGCTAACACTGATTTAGCTATTAGATGCGTACTTGTATACAACGCTATCTTCACAGCTCGCGAGTCTCATATTTGAAAGAACCCTCATGTATCTACTTTGTTAGATTGAGTATTCATAGCCTAAATCAGAATTATTACTGAGCATCGTGACCCCCTCCCAGGCCTCGCCTGCCATTCTCTCCGATGACAATGCCGGATCTCAAACCATAATGAAAACGCCACCCTTGGAGGCGCCACATGTTTCTCGCCTTACTATATGTGACAGCGCCATGCAGAGACAATAGAACACTAATATCTTTTCTAGGGTCTCTGGTCGGGCCCTCTTAATCTGCATTCTCTGCGTCATAGTGAAGTTGAACAACGACCGACAACCTACAGGCGCGATTTAATAGAAGCAGAACAAGCAGGTAAGAGGTTGCACTGAAAATGCTGTTTCTCGGTCAAGACATGCATATTGCCCACTGTAACGAAAATTCTGCCGTTAGCAACCGAGTGTCACCTATTCATTACATAATTAACATACAAAAGCAACGTCATTTGGGCAGAATTCAGAAGAGAACCCGCAATCGGTCCTTTCTCGTTTGTCGAAGCGATTTCGAATAGTAACGAGAGGGTGGTTCTAGAAGGCCAATTTGCGAGATGTGCTCCGATGGAAACTTAATTCAACTGACTTATTGGCTCACTCTCATTCCCTGCAGAATATACATTGCGTAGTGAAAAATATAGTCATTGTAACGGGGTTATGTTAAAATTGCTGCAGAGAGACCTGACTCCCACTCATACTTAACTAACCTCGTGAACGACGTCGTTTTAAACAACAGGCGATATGTCAGCAGTTAACTATCAAACATAGCGCTCTGTTTTCTTACACGCGGCACCGCGACATATATTAATGGATACCGTACGTGACAAATATTCTGCATCGGCATATGTTTCCATAGCTCAGAGTATGATCGTGACGTCACGCACGAACTCGGCTATCTCCGAATGTGAATGCGGAAACCCTAGAACAGATTACTATAAGAATATATTATATATTCAGAACATTTCAATACAGAACTATTAGTGTTCTATTGTCTCTGGGCTGTATGCATTCACCTTCGGAGATAGCCGAGTTCATGCGTGACGTCACGATCATACTCTGAGGCTCTGAGCTACAGAAACATATCATTCCCGACCAATATTGATAATTCTATCTGTGAGACATACGTACTCGAAATTGTAAGCAAGGGCATTCATGCGGCGTTCATTCGTCTCAGTATACTATCTAAACTCTAAAGTCACGTACAAAACCTCACAATCGCGGTTACGGGTCATACTATGGTCATCGCTATGTAGCAGTTGCTTGGTAACCCACCCTCGATACCCCTGCTCTGTTATCATTAGCTTCTTTGTGTGCTCTCGGAGCTATCACTTTTAGACATGGCGTTCTTGACGAATATCATACACATTTCAGGCAGCAAGTGTTACTACAAGCTACCGTTAATGACTGACTCAAAATCAAAATTTGTTAGACATGCAGTATTAATAAAAATTGAACTAACTGCCAGCATACAGGCCTTTGTAGATTGGGTGAAAATCAATACGAGTGGAGTGATTGCCACCTATCTACGTGCAGGTGTTATATTTTTAGAATAACATATATAGTATGAGCATCCACGAGCACTTGCCGCGCAAATTTGTATCAGGCGGTGCCTGTTTCAAAATATACTTCAATCAGGAGCTCATTAGCTTATGGACCTTTTTACCGGGACCCAATAATTTTCCGTTAAAGTTTGGCATTTTAGGTAAAGTTGCTTGTCTTTATAAACCAATCACATTTTAGGAGACACGCGTAGTCACTTGGGCAATGACTCGATAAAAATAATCGAATGCCCGGCAATGATCATATTTTAAAGGTGTGTGATGGCTTTAGGAATACAACACGAAATAATAGAATTCGCATATAATTCACTTATCAATGACGATGGGGTAGTAAATTCCATTTCACCTGGCACCCTAGCTCTGAATTACTTGCTGATTTATATATATATATATATATATATATATATATACGCCACGCCACTGATTTCCCCGGGCATGCGCAACGCCGGGTATCCCGCTAGTTCCTTATAATATCTCTTCCCACCTCTGTATTTTCCAACATCGTACTCTATTCCCCGCTCTTCTAATTCCCACTTTATGTTATTTCCCACCTTCCACTTCGCCTTTCACCTTGTGTACAACCGCTCACCAAATTAATCATCATAATATTTACCACGTCGGTTTTATGAATATATTTCCCTCTGTTGGTTGCAACACTTTTAATAGCACGGTGCATAACATTGCCAAGCAGTTACTGCTAGAAAAGGTATTCTGATCGAATAAAACCCCTGGTGTAGGGTAAAGTTATGCATTATTAAAAACTATACCCATGTAGCTACGGTTTCACGGCTTAATGAACTGTTCACTAGCAGGGGAAGCTTGTTTTATATTGCATTAATAACTTATGAGTGTGAAAGTGCAACACTACTGTCCACTTCGTCAGGAATGTATAGCATGCACAATTTTACACTCAGCTCAAGTGTTTACACGTCAACATTGCTTGGCCCTGGTCTGGTTGGATGTCGCCTTGGATTTCAACACAGGAATGCGTGTCAACTCATTGATGCAGATTTTATCGTAACACACGTGCAACGAGCAGAGATGCTGATAACTGCCTAGCGTACACTCTTCCCATCGACCTATACTGCCTAAAATAACTAATGCAAGTTTTGCTTATACATAATCTGCTGCTATATCTCACACAAAGTCAATTGACAAGCTCTTTGCGAGTGATTGCGTATGTTCAAAGATATACGGTCACTCTGTTTTACATTACCATAGATTGTATGTGTTATTATAATATGCAAAGCTGAAAGTTCACAAAAGCCTAAGTAATAAGAGAAACATTGAATAGACGCTTGATACGCTTCAGTTTTTGTCTTTAAGGAGCACATTGTAGAAAGTATATAGTAAAACCCCAATGACTACTTCAGCTTGACAATGCATACACAAGCCTCAGGAGCCCAACTTCCATCAATGGCCACTGGATAGATAATAGTACGGACTGCTGAGTGCTAAAGTGATCAAATCAAAACGAAATCCCACTCGGCTACATAAGTAAAGTGATGCATCAGTTTGCAAGTGCCTAGCTGAGCACGAATGTGAATACCCATTAACGTGAGTTGACGTCCTTTAAAATATGCAATGTACAATCGGTCAGTCTGCGGGAAAGAAGTGATGGCTGCGCACACGCAGACAATGTAATTAACCGAAAGCGTCATGCGGGACAACTCCCCGACAAGAATAGGCCTTATAGCGATAAACGCGTAAGCTATATTACCATTGATGAGTATGGACGTATCACTAAGAAACGTTAAAAACGCGCACCTCCCCACATCGATTCATTCTGTTGAATGTCATTTAAATTCAGTCAGTATCACGTTGGATCGTTAAATGGAACGTTAAAATGGTTAGCATGATTGTTCATACAAATGTTAACCCTATGTTCGCAGGTGGACGTTCATCACCTTATCGCAGACAACTCAGTTGCTCAGAAGGAGATGGGTCCTTGCCTAGCAATCAACCTCGAAAAGTGTAGTAACGAGTAACCGCGCGTGGATTACTATCAGTCCCAGATGCGTGCGTGATCATCATCATGCGTGGATTAGCTTGTACCGGAAAATTCACTCTGTTAATTTACGAACCGATATCACGCTAGCCATTAACGTATAGTCAGAGATCAATCATAACAGACCTGCATGTCATGATGGACCTCTGATGTATAGTGTGCATGGGAAGCCGTACAATGTAACCACCGCGGTCATATTCCCATTACGCACGATCGGCCCCTAGCTCGTGTTATTACACGCTACTTTATATGAGTAACAAGTCACCGTTCTCTCCTTCTATTATATATTTTTATTAATGTTATTTTATTATAAATTGCCGCATGATTTTATCTAATAATCGAATATATTTTTAATAACGCTCATAACCGTATCTGCCGCAGCGGGGACTGGCAATATTCGTTTAATCAAAATGCATTCAAACTTGTCGATAGCCCTCGCTCCATATCCTCAAAAGCGAGGTAATTTTATCGCCTGTTATCATAATATTATCACGGAGGGGGAATTTAAGTGTTTTTCTACTCCGAATGGTTTGCAAGAATAATAGAAGTTGTGTGCGAACTGTGTTTTCTTTATTCGATGTAGGTTTGCAGAAGACCAATGAAGCTAATCTAAATGGAGCTAGATTAATGTGTGAGGCAGCGCACTAGCTACGGCACATGACTCTAGTATTCACTAGAATACGGTTGCACGGCACAAGAAACTGTCATGAGCTAGTACTTTAGTAAGATTTCTCTCCCTCTCGCCCAACCTTCGTCTGGAAACGATTGCTTGTGTCAGACTTTATGCAATACAT
>NW_014577217.1:518375-538375 GCF_000485595.1 Priapulus caudatus | reverse complement strand
GCCCTAGTTCCTAAGATCGGCGATTTGGTGGTCCAATGACTCCCCATATTTAAAAATATCAAAGACTGGTGCGGCGTAGGCTGTGATTGGAAGACACAAAGTGTCAATCCTCGGCGCGCCTCGGCATCATGGCCGCATCACGTCGAGATGTAGAAGACAGCAGCGCGCGCGTACTCCTACACGTACGCCCTACGCATGGCTACTCGCACGCCTGCTATCCCCATGCGAAGGCAACCAGAAGCTGCTGCCGTATTACTCAAAGAGATAAGAGTGATTTTAACGCGTCAGATGCGCGCCGCTTATCGCTAGGTGCCGTTGCTACCAGCAGCCGCCAGCTCGCGAGTTGCCAACGATGCATATCTGATATGACGCTCCGATAACGTCAGAATCGCACGTGCACGCCGAAGAACGGGAAATATGATCTTCCCTTTCAACGAGTTTCGGTCAGTCACACTATTCACAGCGGATCATACGCGACGAACAGAGTTGCAGTGGAGTACTTATGAGACGCTGCTAGACTTTCCGACTGTAAATTATTCATATACATGTATGTATTCACACCACATACGCACCAGAAGCACATAATTATAGAGAGGAATATAGCGAGTGCATGCATTAATTATCGTAAGCAAGCAACCGTTAGTCGTGCGACTAGGATGGCCCCGAGTAAACAATTGTCATATACGGGCATTAACTGTATATTGTAAATGAATACGCAAGTTCTGCCGATTAACCTTCTACTGGCTTAAAATCACACACACAACGCGTACGCACGCACACATACACACACAGACACTAAAAAATGACATTCCGGGTATTCATATAGCATCTGTCCATTAATCTGTCGAGCGTTCTACACTCGTTGCATTCAGTTTTTAAATAAACATGCACTTGTTGAGAATTACAGCTTACATTCAGCAAGGCAAATTCCCTCTCGTTATTAATGAGTTGAATGAGTTATAAGAAATAACAGCGGGGTGCATTGATGAGTATCACGCTAAGTCTACCCGAAATGATATCACACGAGCCGGTACTCCCCCGAAGCAAATGTCACTAACATGTATATGAGCTCTCATAACAGATCTTTTATTATACACTCCTGATAATATTATGCATATTTCGTTGATCTTTAGAAAAATTGGCGTGGTTAAAACGAAGAATTGCTGATAGAAATGCGATGCATTCTAACGAATACCAAAAACTATATCGGCAAATGTATTGGAAGACGAAATCACGCCTCACAGTACTATCATGCCCAAATACAACACATACACACACACGCGCACGCACGCACGCACGCACGCACACACAAGCACGCATACACACACACACACACACACACACACACACACACACACACACACACACACACACACACACACACACACATATTATATGTAATAACGTAGATAATCACTGACATGTCACCTTGTCGTCAGAGTAATTCTAAAGTGATACCCAATATATTACACACCGTGAAGTGATTCATCTAGAACTCTACTCTCGTTTCCTCAGTAAAATCTTTAGCACGTGACAAAACGCAAGAAAAGCAGAATGTCAGTTTTTACATCTTGAGATGCTTACAAAAACAGATTCCGTTACAAAACTCCAAATGAGAGCAAACATGAGCTTTGATTTTATTCGTCCATGACTACGATAAAAAATAGCGCAAACAGTTTTTCTTCGTTAAACAGTTTTTGTTAGTAGCGTTTCGTTACCATTTTTATCCATCAACCATGCAAATATCAGGTTTTCAGCCAAATAAACAATCACATTTTCTTCCCTCCCTCATCTTCAAGCCAAGTCTCGTGAATTGAACCGAAGTTAGTAAGCAAAAGACAGAAAATGTACAGGATCCCTATAGTTAAAAGTCACAAATAAATTAATGGCACGCGTAACAAACGGGTGCGTATTTTAAGAGACCGGTGGGGTTAAGGTTAGGGTTCGGGGTATGTCTAGGTTTAGGTTCAACGTAAGTAGGTTACACGTAGATGCATTGTATGAGTTTTTTTGTAATAGAACTACAATACCAGGTCCTACGTCAAAACGCTAATAGCTTTATACCTTAATACCGGAGTCGGTTACAAATACCAGCTTGTTATGTAACTGGCTATATTAAATGCGAAATACATATTTTACGCCTTCAGGTATATCACTTACAATAATGTTAGCTGGTAATCTACATCAGCATGTTAATAATGATATAGCTGGTAAGTGCATATTCTTCATTTACCTGTCTATTCACGTCGAATACTCTCAATAATGTGCATGTCCTTGTTTCACACGAATCCGCTATAATCACGTTATAATCACTATAAACGTCACGTATGAATTGCACGTACATGCATTAGACACGACTTGCTTTTCCCATTACTCACTGGTGACTCAACGTTTATTTGAGACCCCACATTCGTCTAGTACATATACATATACTGATACGATCAAGAGTGAATAAAAACAAATAAACAAAAAAACGTTTGTTTCATTTACCCGTGAGTGACGCGTTCTTCCATTATAGTCTATACTCACAGTTCGCTGACAGACACGGCGATGAATCATTTAGAATGGCGGCTAGATCGTTTTTGAAACCAGGCTACTAGCGTGGCAAGCGTCTGTATTTGTATACACACCTTCATAGTTGTTTATCATAAAATTGTTTCATTCTTTTGCTGAGGGTCTGACTACGCAGGTGGGAAGACAGGTGGCTCTGTAATAACGAACGGGTTCTGCTAATAGATCATGGTAAACGGGGACTGTTCAGTGTTCATATTTGCCACCTCATTTCTAATGAAATACGTCACAATAAAGGTCATGGCATTTAGGCTTTTATTCTAATTACAATGTTTGCATTAGTAAACAGGGTTTTTTATCAAATGAAATGATAAACATGATCTATAACGTCAAAACCTAATTTCCTGCAACTATGGATAAAATCAAGATTAATTACAAAGTTCCTGTTTAATGAACAAACAGCTATAGGGTTAGCAAATATTATTATTGACCACCAAGTGATTAAATATTAGTCCAGCTGAAGATCAAGGCTTTAGTAAAATATGGCGGGCTGTATAAAGAGAGACGAAAACGTGCTGCTATTTAGTCTAAATTAGACACTATGACAATTATGACACTATCACAAGGTTTCATATTATTGATAATTTTGAAGTTCCTGGAAAGTTTATTTCTGTGGCAGAATCAGCTATACAGCTATAGAGTTAGCAAAGATTATTATTGACCACCAAGGGATTAAATATTAATAACTGCGGTCATTGCAAGCTTGCACGTGGGTGTTATGTAATAGGCTAGCGTATAGAAATCGACGACCCATAATTAATGGCTGACGTCACGCGAAATGTACACAACGACAGGCGCCTGGTCGCGTATATATATATATATATATATATATATATATATATATATATATATATATATATATATATATACAGACACGCACGCGCGCACGCGCACACACACACATACACACCACATAATATTATGTGTGGTGTGTGTGCGTGCACCCGCACGCGCGCCCGCGCAAGTGTGTATCCGTGCGTGGTACTTATGCGTGTGTGCACGCTATAACGATGGTTTTCCATACTTATGAGTATCTGTGTGCTTACTGTTGGCAAACACTACGAACTATGCGGTACTCAAATATTAAGTGTTATACGTATCATCTAATGATGTCATGCAGAATGCGTAGACATAATTGCATAGATTTACACATTCCTGAAATGGGTGGCTGTTTTGCTCTCATGGTGCGAGACAATAAATGAATTGATGCCACTGTGCATTGATCCTCCATAAATAATTTACCAAACAGGTAATAAAGCGTGATGCAACACCATGAGTGAAGGCTGTGCGCTGTCCCTACGCTGTTATTACTTTATACAGAAGCGTTTATACAGAGGTGACTTACAATTTGATTGAGCTCAGATGACCAGAACGGCCACATGATTCCCGTTCTGTCAAACCAGCCAAAGCAGAGATTACTTTAATTGTGTTTTTATGAATAGTATACACGATGTACACATAATCACCAATGTATTTATTTAGGCGTCGTGCATAGTTTTAACCCATAATTGAGTTACTATACATCCTATGTCAGTGTGAACTACTTGTTCTGACGTGAAGCAGCCGGTGAAAGCGCGCCAGTTGGAGTAATAATAATATATAATAGACTAGTGGGATTTCTGAAAAATTTCCAGCAATCTCACTAGCCTATAAATAAACAATACAATAATATAAATAAACTAGAAAGGGCAGTTGTCGCCAACTACATGTATCCCCCGTGATCTAGTATGAATGAAATATCTCTGTAAGGACGTAGAAGGTAGGTAAAGTTAAATAAGTCACAAAGACAAAGGTTTGTTACACAACTCATCTGCCTGAGATGTGCAAGTATGTTAAAATTGGTTGCCTTAGGGGTTTTGGTAGGCGACACACCTTCTCCCCAAGATGTGTAAGTATACGAAGTTTGCTCGCGCTAGGTCAATTAGGGGCCGAGTTATAGAGCGGAAGAGAAATATGATGGTCAAGGTTAAGCTCAATGTCAAATAAAGGTTGCAGTGAACTGGTTTCGGTACGCGACACACCTTCTCCCCAAGATGTGTAAGTATACCAAGTTAGGTCAATTAGGGGCCGAGTTATAGAGCGGAAGGGAAATGTGATCAAGGTCAAGGCCAAATAAAAGCCGCAGTGACGTGGTTTTGGTACGCGACACACATTCTCCCCAAGATGTGTACACATGTAAGTATACCAAGTTTGGTAGCGCTAGGTAAATAGGAGCCGAGTTATAGAGCGGAAAGGAAATATTATCAAAGTCAAGGTCAATGTCAAGGTCAAATAAAGGTCGCAGTGACCTGGTTTTGGTACGCTGCGCACCTTCTCCCCAAGATGTGTAAGTATACCAAGTTTGGTAGCGCTAGGTCAATTAGGGGCCGAGTTATAGAGCGGAAGGGAAATATGATCAAGGTCAAGGTAAAGGTCAAATAAAGGTCGTAGTGACCTGGGTTTGGTACGCTGCGCACCTTCTCCCCAAGATGTGTAAGTAGACCATGTTTGGTCACGCTAGGTCAATTAGGGGTCGAGTTATAGAGAGGAAGGGAAAGTGTCTGCGGCGGCGGCTGGACAGAGATGAAACTATAGTATCCCCGCCGACTTCGTCGCGGGGGATACAACAATACAACGCCACCTGTCACCCAACCACTCGCTTTTCTGTCTAGCTCAACACTATACTACACATACATGCAGAAAAAGAGAGCATATTAGGTAGTGACAATCGTTACAAACGTGGCCCTAAATGGTGCACATGCGCAATATTGGTCACAGAATGACGCCCATGTGCTTTTAAGGTTACTAACTTTCTGATATGGCATTGTATTAAATCCGTCTGAAGCCTCCACTTTCTCCCTTTTGCAGAGGGAATATGCAGTGTTCCGAAACATACGACTCTAATCCCAAACATCCGCTCTCCACACATGCATGCATATCCAAATCACATTTATTGATGTGTGCATTTTGTGTACGTGCAGAAACGAAACAGCGTGTAATAAGCCTATGACGCCCTACAAATATTGAACCATTCTCGCTTAACCATCATAACATTGCTTTGTGACGATGCGGATGGCATGCACGTTGGCCGTATAATCCGGCATGCTTTACAGTTTACATCAGCCTGTTTTCATGCGCCCGAATCTAGAGCATCTAGCCGAATCTAGCCTGCTTTCGGTACATATTCCGGCATATATGTTTGCCAAACAAACCACTGATGCTGAACATTTGTCATAACAAATGCGCTGTGAATAACGGTGTGTCACGCTTTTATACACGATCAGTCATGTAATAGCTTCATATCGATTACTCGTTTTTAAAATGAACCCCTCTATAATAACAACAGGATTATCTACTCCTGATAACAAGGTGCCATTGGTTTCCATTTGATATAAAATGACATAGTGATACACCAGTATGCGTATCCAAACAATAGATGTATGAGGGGGAGGGCATTGAAAGCTAGGATACCAGTCGGGATCGAAGCACCAATTATTTGTGCGCAGGTGGGGTCAACATAGCCCAACACTAGCGGACACGAGTAAGATATATGGTTATAAGATAACATATATATATATACATTTGTACCATACACACAATAAGGTCATCGATCGAACCATAACCCAGGAAAATAGAATAAATTTATGTAATAAGAGTAATAGATAGCCATGGGTTGGGAGGATCATCCACAAACTGCTTTAATTTGGTCACGTATAAGAGCACACCGACCTTGCATATTATAGCTAATCTATATGGGAACTCTCTAAATACCATCAAGAGCCCATCATCTATCTCTATCACGTATCCACTTTAACTCCCACATGAGTAATCACGCTCACCTCTTGCGCAACTTAACAAATCCAATCCCATCCATCTAACACGCGCAGCACTACACGCAGTTACTTAAGTTTATTGACCAACACTGATGTTCAAGCCGCTAATACTGGAACAAATATTCCAACAACTAAAGGCTTCGATACTGATTTGATATGCTTTTCATTGCCTGTTCATCCTGTAATGTTATAATATCATAAATATCATAACAGGTTAAAATCAAAATAGAGAGTGTAATATCACACTTAATACCCGAATTAAATTTTAGGCAAATCATATTGTTCATTAAAGGTGTAATGTTGCCTAACGTCGACAATATTAATTATAAAGCCTCATGGGGCCTTCGAACTGACTCAAATGTTCAAAACCCAAGCATATCAAATCACGACTACCTGATCTGCTCTCCTTTGGCGCGTTGGCCATACCGTGTCTGTTCGTTCACTCGAGTAATTCTTCCGACTTCGCAGATGATTGTCATTCTGAGCCACTAGAGATACTCAAAATATCACAAAGGAGGCAGTTGCCAGCAGTGAGCCCTTAAATAGTTACCCGTAAAAGACAGCTGTTTAATGGTTATCTAGCTATTTAGGTGTTGATATTTAACGGGTTTCTCAGAAGCGCCGCGCGAATTTTTCACTTTCTTTAACTCCCATGGCCTCACAGCAAATATTGCGAAGGTTTGGAGCAATGTCACGCCCGACGTCGTCCATGACTTACAGCCATATACTAATGACGCTTTTCATATTCGAATATAGTTTGTTATCTAGCAAACACGCACTTGGGGGAAATACACACGCCATATACACGGCCACGCAGCTTCTTCTATAGTGATCAGTTACCGCGCTATACTAATTTTCGACAAATATTGTAACCCACTCACTTCATGTATAACCATATACATATATATAACACTGTTGCATGTGTTTGGGAGGTATTCTAAATATCATAGACGGGAGACGAATCTGTGCCGTGGTTGAGATTTTGATCCACTTTCTATTAAGCTTGTAACAGATTTATACAAGATAAGAAACATAATTTAATAAGGCACATGATAACTAATTCACTTGCCAAAAGCGGTTCGCGCCAACTCACATATATAACACGAATGAACTAACAAACGAATCAGCCAACCAGCCGAGTGGGCCCATTTTCAAACACCTACCGACACTCACCTTCTACCCATCCATCAGCAAATGCAACAACTCAACGCACCAAACTGTTTATTCATCCACATACCTACATACTGCCATTATCCACTTACTCACCCTTATCCACGAATATACATTACGACGACGATACATTAGAATAGACAGACGGGCGGACGGACGGACGGACAGACGAACGAACGGACTGACTGTCTGACTGACAGCGTTTAATCTCAAATCGGTTCATAAATTGATTCACAGACGCATCCATCCATCCACAGCCAGCGCTTATACCATCACATTACCCACACCGTACCATACATTACGCACACCTTATCCATACATTACCCACCTTATCCATACATTACCCACCTTATCCATACATTACCCACCTTATCCATACATTACCCACCTTATCCATACATTACCCACCTTATCCATACATTACCACCTTATCCATACATTACCCACCTTAATCCATACATACGCCACCTAATGATAGCAAGTAATTATAAAGGTTATCAATCCGCAAAGTGAAAACGAGTAAGAAGAGAAAATCGAAACAACTCACATACCAATACACTCCCTGCTCAACGTATGTATACAAACATATTTATTATTCTTGTTGAATAAAAACTGAAGCTTCCGGTTGCGTCCAAGTTTATAAATTCATGTTAACTAAACCACTGATAACAACAGAAACCTAATAAACCTTCTACACTACTGCCTACACTTCTCTCACAGCAACCGAAGTAAGCTCTGAAAGAACAAGTGTCTTCCGACAAGACTAAAACCTGTAACGCTAGCAATGGCTCCTCTCGTCACTGAACAGAGCCCAAGGAAATACCCACTCTTCTGCTCACAATGAACTTACAGTCATATCGTCACCTTGACCTTACCAATGACAAAGTATAATATATCAATATATTCACAAGATATTCCATGTGCGATTCTCACTCATCACGCACTGTACAGTTTGGGCAAATTTACATCTTTATTCGAAGTACTCATGGCATCGGCCCCATGGTATTGGGGAGTAAGTTCCACGAAAATCAATGCATGTATATCATACGGAGCTTCATTATGACCAGTAGTGCTGACACATGCGGACACCGCCTCGTAACATGGGTAATCACAACAAACGTAGCCGAACTTTATCTATGTTGCACCTTTTTAACGGCTGAGGTCAACGTAGATTGTTACCCTTCCACACACCACATATACCCTCTCGCCAAGGCTAGCCAACCCATCAGTAAGCAGACCTCTGATCGCCACTAACTATGCACAGTGTATGGCACGTTAAGAAACTAATAGCCTGACTGTTACCTCCGACACCTACATTTTTTGCTCCGACAGCCATCCGATCAATTGTAAGGCAGCTTCCCCCGCCACCGCGTCCTGCGTATACCATGCAAATTTTCACCGCTGCCTCATCAGGTCACGCTGCAGCATTCTCGCAGAGGTTTCACGACCCTTTGGACGAGGATGCGCTGCACCCAACGTCTACCAGTTCCGGCGCCGGCACACCCGCCTGGTCGAGACCTGCTGTCGCCACCATGCTGTTCATGGAGATGAATATATGAACGAACATCCTATAACTAGGTATATACTACCTGTAGTACTACCCTAGTATATATAATAATACGTCCGTATAGCCTGCTATATTGTTACCGTACTAGTTGACCTGCCAAACCTGTATAAGGATTTCATAGCCAGACTCTAGCAAATCAGGTTGTTAAGAAACTGCTATAAAACAATGCTCAATAATGGATGTGCCACTAGATCATCATTTTTGTGTACCCTGCAATAGAATACTGGTTAACTTATCTGAGTTCGAGAGTGATCTCTACATTCCGGACAAGTCGGCCACGAATGGATCGTGCACGCACACGTTTCTGGTCTTTATCTCGGGAACCTTCAAGTTCGTTTAGTGTCACAATATTGATCGACAAAAACTGTAGCTAACTGTTTTGTATTGCATGTTTTGTTTCATAATTCGATTTTAGTTTTATGGTGATTATTCACATATAACTATCAATTTATCACATATAACATTCGAATTATTACCATAAACAATTCGATTATCACATATAACAATTGATTTATCACATATTAACTTTATTTACATTGCTATAACATTTGCTTTATCGCATAGCTAAATATTGATTATGTCAATCATATGCTATATCCATAATCGACAAATAATTCCCTGTTTTAACCTTCACATTATTTGATTTTATAATCAAAAAGAGAACAAACGCATTCGAATCTGATCAAACCATTCGTTTGTAATCGATTAATTCGATCTCGAATCGAACTCATTCCATTCTGGATTTAATCAATTCGATCACCGGATCGAATCTCATTCACGGAACGAATGAATTCGATTACGGATCGAATGTCTTCGATTCACGGATCGAATGATTTCGATTCACGATCGAATACTTCAATTCACGATCAAAAGCTCATTCACGGATCGAATGCTTTGATTCAACGGATTTCGAAAAGGATTCCGAATTCACGATCGAACTGATTCGATAAAAAAAAAAAAAAAGAAAAAAAAAAAAAAAAAAAAAAAAAAAAAAAAAAAAAAAAAAAAAAAAAAAAAAAAACAAAAAAAAAAATAAAAAAAAAAAAAAAAAATAAAAAATTAACGGAATTACTGCTTTCCGCTGGCGGCTCTGCCACCCGAGCCACGCCTCACTTTATCTCGGGCCACCGCTGACCTTCCTTCTCAGTTTGTACATTCCCCTACACCGTCTGCGTTTCCCGATTTCGCCACAACTCCCTGTGGTTAAAATTTGGCAGCTTACAATATATTTGATGCATGCTGGCTGTCCGGCGTAGCACATAGATCTTCTGTCGCTCCTCCCTCTCACACCAACATACATGCGACTGTTTCCCGACCTCCCCCTCACTCACTCACCCCATCGATCCCTCCCTTTCTCACTACTCACTTTTAACTAGTAAACCACCTTATCCATAACCATTACCACTTATCCATCATTACACACTTTTTTTTTTTTTTTTTTTTTTTATTTTTTTTTATTTATTTCTTATTTTTTTTTTTTTTATTTTTCTTTTTTTCTTTTTTATTTTTTTTTTTTATTTATTTTTTTTTTTTTTTTTTTTTTTTTTTCTTTTTTTTTTATTTTTTATTTTTTTTATTTTTATATTTCTTTATCGTTTTTTATTTTATTTTTTTTTTCTTTTTTTATCTCCATTTTTAATTCTGTTTAACCATTTGCCTATCTAAACCAAGCCACGAACCCACCCGTTTACCTATCTATATTGATTGATCTATACCCACGCAGGCACGCACCCACCTACTCATCTCTATGCTAGTTGACCCAACTGCGTAACTATTTATCTATCTAGCCCTCCATCTATCTATGAACCCACTTACACATTGAGCTTACAATACCACCCATTCACCTAAGAATCTACCAAACTATCTGTCTTCACCCATCTACATTTTCCAATCCATACAGGCATCACCCATTCACTGACATATCCATTCATCCATCCAGAACTGCGAAAATATGCACATCTATATGCCACGCGTCAAAAATAAACGTCAGTTATGGCGTTAAATGTCAGCCTGACAAAAACTATTGCAAGCTACCTCGACAGAATTTGCACAGCTTTTCGCGGACGTTGATGGCCTGCATCTCACTCACATTGATTACATGCTATATCAGTCATGTCGCACACCTGAATCTTTAATTAACATCTTTCATATAATATTATATCAATTCATATATTTCCGTTCGCGCCTTCGAAATCCCTTCAAGTTCATTTAGAAATGTTGTCATGATATATGTTCGCTGTATATTTATGAGCCATTTTAAATAACCAGGTTAAAATTATGCTACATACAGACTCCTTTGGATCAATATTCACTAGAAATTTTTTGCCACAATGTTTTAAAAATAGTCTATGATCGTTTGTTCACGATGTCGGTGGCGCCAGTATATGTGTTGCTATTAGCAAACTTTCTTGATTTAAAATTTAAAATTGAATTTACCCATGTTAAACTGTACCTAAACCTATATATCCCCACGGGTTAAGAGGATCAGCTAGCTGAGATATGTCCATACATGGACAGATATCTATGTTTTACTGCACAGTAAAACAGCCTATAATTTAACAAGGCTTCCTCTCTTAATGCGCGTTGAACAATTAGTACAACATTTCTACCTCGCTACAAAAAATGAAGCGCCCAAGAATACCTATACTATATCGATATGTTAATTATTTTAAGTGGTCTTACGTTGCCCAACCAAAGTTGCAACGGATATGAAAACCAAGAACTTTTCCTGAAACTGGTCCACGGCCTACTAGGCAGACACTATATTTTGCACGTAAACACTTTCAAATAATATCACATATTCAGTTATACACACTACCATAGCAATTCCCTGCCCCGGCGGTGAATAAAAACCAAATAAATGACTTACTTTCGCATTATGATAATGCAGTTGATTAATTTGATTGAAGCTTCCCAAATTTTTACTAAAAGAGAAAGGTTTCGTCGCAATCGGATACTAAGTCCATACCACTCGCCGCTAATACCTAGATTCACTCCACTCGCTGTGCTCAGGTGGTCCAAACTAGTATGAATGAAGGTACTATACATGAGTGAACTGAAGCTACTCTAAAGCTATACCCTACGCTCTTGGTTTACGCCAGTCAACAGATTCAACATCATTTGAGTCATATTGCTGCTAATACGTTGCAACGACTGGGGAATTGGTCTCATGTTAAAGCTGGCCACATGTGGTACAGCTGGTATACATTACGTGATCTCTTGCACTTGCGTAGTAGGGTATTCTTACTAGAAAACTCAATATTTACCCTGCTCGAGGAAATAATTTACAAAAATGTGAGTCAACAATATTCAGGAAAATATATTTTTCGACTTAAAGTTGATGCAGACTATAACATTATCATCATTTCTCATTCAGGCCACTATATAAGTATTCTATTCTATCATTTCCTTAGAGACGATGCACATAGCTAATACGCTTTTGTCGGAACACAAGATTTAGCGGCGTATGTAATATTGATAATGTAAATCTACTTATATGGTAAGAGTGTTACTACACATAACGATATGTGAATTCGTCGTCTATATCAGAATAAACTAGAACCTTATATTACGTTTGCAGTATAACGCAATGTAGAAAAAATAAGACGCTGCACGATATACTGTTTCCTGCCTGAGTGACACTGTTTCACTCATCGATTCAATGAGCTGACAGGGCAAACGTACGTGCCCACGTGTCGGGAACGTGGAAAATATGGACTGAATACACTGTGCGTGCGTGCCTGTGTGCGCGCGTGTCTGCGTGCGTGAGTTAACGTTCGTGCGCGAGTAAATGTGTGTCTATGTGTGTTGTGTGTGTTGTGCGTGCGTGCGTTCGTACGCGTCGATAAGGGTGGTGCATGCGTGCACGCGTGCGTGCGTTCGTGCGCGCCGATGGGGTGGCGCATGCGTGCACGCGTGCGGGCATGCGTGCGTGCATGCGAGTATGCGTTTTAGTGCTATTTGGTGTTGCTCGTGTCTTGGCCGGAATATCTATGTTTGTTTGGTGACTTAAGTAACAGGGCATAGCTGTCATTGGGGTGGTAATTTGGTGTTGGCTGTTGAAAGAGGGCGGGGTTATATTAGCTGTGACCATAAGGTTGGCAATGGAACACAATCGCCCATTAGCGGAGACCAGCAGCTGCTTGTAAGCGCGGGATTTGGAATGGAAGCTGCAGTGACGTCAGCGTAGATGAGTCATATAAATACATATACAAACACCATGTCTATTCATAAGTTGAACAAGAAAAATAAGCACACAAGACACCGCGGTCACTAAACAATAGTCTATAAACTCATTGACACCTAGACCATCTATAGATTTCCGTATAGTAGACCGTAGACCCGTAGACCGTAGAATGACACAATTACATTGTTAACAAACTGAACTAAAAGATGTATGAATGGCGCAAAAGCAACTAACCAAACAAGTGAACATGATATGTTTTAAAATGTATTACTCGTGTTCGTCGTGTTCTGCTTCGGTTACACGTTTTTATTTTTTATTTTTTAATTATAACACGAACTTTGCTTGCAACCGAAAAAAATCCATCTTTCGGCAGAAGACGAAAATAACGCGTTCCAGCTCCTCCACCTTGTACTCGATGTACATTTCCGGTGCGATACAACGACACGTAAGTGAGCACTACTTCCCTCATGTTTCCAACACAACTCTATCGACAACACCGCCGTAGCATTGTAATTACGTTTGAGATACGGCGACAGCACAGCGACCTAGAAACTTTGGCGACAGTCGCCGGACGAATAAATCAAAAGTAAGTAAGCATTCAACTTTAGATGACGAAATGACGATGCATGGGCAGCTAGAGAATCGCTCATTACAACCACCTCGCAGCGTTTCTCGCAAGCAGAAAATCGCTAGTTTTGCCACGCCGCCGTCTGTCTACACACGAGCGCAGACGCTCAGACTGTAACGAAGGCGGGAGAAACTACTCACGACATCCGCTCATTAAATATACACGTCAC
Source organism: Priapulus caudatus (assembly GCF_000485595.1). Classification (NCBI taxonomy): domain Eukaryota; kingdom Metazoa; phylum Priapulida; class Priapulimorpha; order Priapulimorphida; family Priapulidae; genus Priapulus; species Priapulus caudatus. The sequence goes on along the minus strand of NW_014577217.1, from coordinate 524,272 downwards.
TTTAAGTAGCCTAGCTCACGTGGATCTAGTATATGTTCGCTCTCGCCATAACATGTCGGTTTATTTTAGGACGCCAGACCCTCTGAGCAGCTTTCATGCCCAGTGGCACTATAGTATACAATCTAATGTAGGCGCACTATTACGTCACTAGTTGCGTAACACTATCGGTTCGCGCGCAGAAGACAGTAGTGGTGACGTAATCAGTTTCGACCACTCATACGTACTCCAGAGGACAATCTGACGCAGAGGCGCATAGACAAGCAACCAATGCAATATAATGAACGTAAATAAGCGTTGTGAACCGCTGTACAACACAATTAAGATATAAAGATCGCATTAATTTTCAAATACTAAAGTACAATACGGATAATATACGATCCTGAAACATGTATACATCCACATCAGGATTAAATGAGAAAGTGAACTTCTTTATATTGTATGCTATTTTATTCAATTATGATATACTCAATCCCAAGATGTACAGATCTTCATCCAAGGAATATATCATCTCATTTAGTGATGTACCGACGATTACGATAACCAATGTCTCCATCATAACACCTGATACTATACCATAGATTCTTAAGGGTTTGATATATTATATATATATATAAGCACGCAAACATCTGCGCATATGCCCACGTACATGCACAAGCACAACACAAACGCACGCACACACGCACGCATGTACGCACGCACGCACGCACGCACGCACACACACACACACACACACACACACACACACACACACAGGGAGAGGGGGAGAGAGAATGAAAGAGGGGGAATGGGACATCGTTTCGCCACCACCAGGGGTTATTACACTAACAAGGTCAGAGCCGTATATAGAGTATCTCTATATACGGCTCTGAACACGGTGCAGCAACCCTGCCTGTAGATGTTATGATCTGTTTATTAAATTAGGAGCGCCTCGCGGATTCACAGCAACAGCAACATTCAGCGGCCACGATTTGATGTACTATAGCCTTCGCAGATACACACCACACATGCTGCTGTGCACGACCAAGCTTGCTATAAATATATGAAAACCTGACGGTAGGCTGCAAGCATACAGGCACAGATTGTCTGACGTTATTTCACATGCATCGTTATACCACATAGGCCATGCAAAATTAAGTAACCATGCAATGATACAAGTTGTTCGATTTCGATCTCTCCAGGAACAAATTTGCCGGGTCTTGAAGCGGCATTCATAGCAAATCATCGCACGTATAGTGAATTTCCTAGGAATTGTACCCGCATTTACCTTTACATTCTCTCCCTAAACAGGCAATATTGCTCTGTCTGCTTATATATACGCGCATTGTATACGTAAATATACGTAATATACGTAATATCAAGAGTGCATAATAGAGATGAATAATCTCTATTATGCACTCTTGGTAATATAGAGCGTATGAAACGTATTACATCTCGTTTTGCGCGTGTACATAAAGCACGTTCAACTAAATGTAATCGCGATAACCACATACTGTGGCGTATCCTAACTTTGCAGTTGCAGAAACCCTAATGTTGCCAACCATCATATTGTGCCCGAAGGAGCAGCAAGTGTCTCTCCGCCATAGACTGGCAATAAGATTCCAAATACAATGGACAGAATGAGAAACCAAATATAAATATAAGTTTGATAATAAAATAAATATAAATAAACAAATAAATAAAATGTAAACAAAATTTTTTTTGTTTCAAATAAACATTTTGCATTCACTCTCTACCCCTCTTACTATTAACCGTAAGACCAACGACCCGTAGGACCAGCGACCCGTAGGACCAACGACCCGTAGGACCAATGACCGTAGGTACCCACCTCTAGAAGTATACATAAGCCTAATTGACAAGTGAAGCCTATATATACGTACGAGTGTTGTGAATTTATGATGCCTCTAACAGGGGTAGAAATTAACTTTTGAACAAGGGAGTCCAATGGAGTCCGCAGCAAAATGAGGGAGTCCGCAGTCTAAGGTTCAAAATTAAAGATATTAACAATAACGCATGTGCTTTATTTTTAAGATTCATGCAGTTGCACGTCTGCCAAATTTTCTTTGGCCATTAGCTGAACAAATACAGTAATTCCGCGAGGCCGTGCTCCGGAACGAACTAGTTAGTATGGCAGAATTTTCAGGGAGTCACACGGACTCCTGCATATGTCAAATCAGGGAGTCCGACAGTAAATCAGGGAGTATTTGACTCCGGACTCCCGTTAATTTCGCACCCTGCTATAAAATACAAGCCAAGACGTTGCTAGCACTAAAATATCACTCATGCAGTCTGGTTAATAAAATAGAGAGTATTCAGCCAACCCATACCTACAGCTAGCTTATATTTATAATCTCTACTGAAACGCTACGCGAATGCCACGGACGACGCATAAAGCTAGTTGTTAGAAATGCTTCGGACTTGCACATAATAAGCAACAGTATTCGTGTATAAGCTATGCATTCATTGAGTAGCGGCAACACGGGTCCATGTGACGACTTATTATCACAGTTGTATTACTGTACTTTGATTGGTACATTACACGACTGTTTGGCTGCAAACGTCAATGTGTACAACAAACAGCCACGGTACGTATGTCTGAGGGCAATTATAGCAACATACGGTCGTGCGCGTGTGTACCTCTTATACCCATTGCACTCCTGTAGGCAAAGTGGTATAGCAGCCGCATTGCACACATCGAATGGATTTCCTATATATGCCACAAAGTCTCATGCATATTTCATGGTCGCTTTACATGAGGCAATCAACACAGAGTTAAACAGCTTTGTGTGTTGCTAAGCACAATCGGGAGAGTCATGACAACCGCTCTCTCTATGGCCCGAGTAATGACAATTCCCAAGTTGCCTGGTTCCTTTGTTGGCGTCACCCAGGTAGGGCAAGTGCACGAAAGGAATTTTTCTGAAAGCGTATGAAACGCTTTTTTATTGCTAGATTACGCACGCAACGGTGGCGTATTTTTTAGGACCTCGATCGCCTATACTAGCCAGCAGTGCTTACTCTGTCTCTCTCTCTCTCTCTCTCTCTCTCTCTCTCTCTCTCTCTCTCTCTCTCTCTCTCTCTCTTCTCCTCTCTTTCTCTCTCTCTCTCTCTTCTCTTCTCTCTCTCTCTCGCTCTCCCTCTCAATCTATCTATCTATCTATCTATCTATCTATCTATCTATCTATCTATCTATCTACATCATCATCTATCTATATCATCTATCTATCTATCTATCTATCTATCTAATCTATCTATCTTATCTATCTATCTATCTATCTATCTATCTATCTATCTATCTATCTATCTATCTATCTATCTATCTATCTTATCTATTCTATCTATCTATTTATCTATTATCTATCTTATCTATCTATCTATCTATCTATCTATCTATCTATCTATCTATCTATCTATCATCTATCTATCTATCTATCTATCTATCTATCTATCTATCTATCTATCTCTTCTCTCCCTCCCTCCCTGCTCTCTCTATCTCGCCTCTCTCTCTCTCTACTTCTCTCTCTCTCTCTCTCGTCTCTCTCTCTCTTCATCTCTCTCTATATATATCTCTCTCTCTCTCTCTCTCTCTCTCTCTCTCTCTCTCTCTCTCTCTCTCTCTCTCTCTCGCTCTCTTTCGCGCTCTCTCTCTCCCCCCTTCTCTCTCTCTCTCTCTTTCTCTCCCTCCCTCCCTCTCTCCACGCCACTCCTCTCTGTCTCTCTCCCCGAACCCGCGTATATGGCTTGTTTAACACAGACTATAGTAGGCCTATAGTGACGGGGAGCAATATGCATGAAGGAACAATTTTTCCTTCATTACTGATGGAATGTGCGTAGCCGTGCCCAGCGGCTGAAGAAGTACTTTTAATTTGTCTACACTACTGTAGTATATAATTTCTCCAATTAAAATGGCTAATTTAAGTAGCATGAAAGTGCATGCTTTAATAATTATTTCTTATATTTTAGAAAATATAAGCAAAAAGCAAAAAAACATAGCATACAAATATCATATTGAAATACGTCTAGATGTGCCACGAATACGAAAAATGATGTACCTATCATCCTCACAGCCTATCTGCCAAAAACATTCATCACTTTAAATACAGCGAAAAAAGGTTTTACATGGCCGTTTGTCTACACCTCAATTGAATATGACGATTATTACCTCCGTCCAACGGAGTTGGAGGAGGTTATGTGATCGCTCTCGTGCGTTCGTGCGTTCGTGTGTTCGCGCGATCGATATATAATAGCGCGTCGAGTCAGCGAGCCAGCGAGCCAGCCAGCGCAGCGACCCAGCGAGCGTGTACATGTGAGCGAGCGCGCAGCAAGCCAGCAAGCCAGCTAATATAAGCGTGTATATGTCAGTCAGTACGCTGGCGTATATCGTGCGTTATTCGTGTGTTCGTGAGTCGTATGGCGTATAGCGTATGTCGCTGGCGGAGGTATGCACTCTCCGTGAGTCCACTCTGTCTAGTATTTTTATGTAGTCAAGCGCCCCCAAGTATCCCAGAAATCATGAACACCAAAATCAATGCAAATGAATTTTCTGCAGAAATATGCTAGGCCTACATCAAAAACTGGCAACATGACAAAGTGAAAAATCGTCTATTGAGATTATGTAATGAAGTATTGAGAAATGTAAATACGCGACAAGCGGTTTCATTGTATGGCAATGACAAGGTGTAATCTCAATTTTATTCTCCCGAGCAATTCATCGTATGAGGCAGCTGCAACGCATTATGCATATAGCTTGCAAGTCGCCACCCGACCCGGCCTCTAGTACATAAGGAAGTTTCCTTTCCTTTAGCTTTGCAGTTTACTTCCCCGGCATGCAGACGACATACATTCGTACAGCTGGGCTGACTTAGACGCCGTCGGGTGTTTTGTATGATGATGCTCAAAGATGAGCAATAGATTGCTCACCATGGGGTTAGGATTTGGGCTATGAGTAGGGTAAGCAAACCAAAACACTAATATTGACCCCCTTAATGCTTGAGTCGACTACCACCCATGGTCTCACATAGAGACGCTCAGCACAAAATGGGGATTACAATGTCATACAATGAATATTACAGATTTGTCAGTTACGAGGTCCTCATATCATAAACATCACCACAAGATTTTTAATGGATATTCTGCAGATTATAAAATGCCTTGCATATTCCCAAGTGTCTATTAGCGGGAAAGAAAGAGTGGATACGTGTGAACCTCTCTCACTCTTATAGTTATTATTGCAAACCACATCAAAGAATTTAATTAGTTATATTCTTTAAATAAGTTCCCATTAACCTCTTACCCTCATGTGAACAGATGCATCGCCACGCTATGATTATCACGTTTGCTAATTAGAACTTTCAACAATAGTGAATGCTATCGTTGCGAGTTTGCTTCGTAGCTTACACCTTGATACTAGCTAGGCAGTCAAAGAACAAAGTCTGTTTTACCAACTATCAGAGGAAAGGCTCAAGAAGTGTGAAACATATCCATATCTCAGTCGAATACAATAATCAACAAGAGAAAATCGGAGATAGTAAACCTCCGCCACAGCGTAACAGTCCCCCCATCTTGCTGGTACGCCCAATATAGTTTGATGAAATTTTCAGAAATTTGAAAAAGATGATACAGAATTTTGAATGCGTCCGAAGTCTTCCCCACAATTTTTTTTTTCATAAACTAAAAAAAACTGGATCCACATCTGGATCCGGATCACTACCAAAATCTAATCAATTGGTTGTTGACCCAAGACCAACCCGTCCAAAAAATCTCAACAAAATCCGTCCGTAGCTTTTTGAGATATCTTGTTGACAGACAATCCAACAAACCAACAAACGAACCAACAAGCCAACAAACAAACTAACAGGGGCGAAAACATAACGTCCTTGGCGGAGGTAATAATTGCGCGTAAC
>NW_014577217.1:513837-518365 GCF_000485595.1 Priapulus caudatus | reverse complement strand
TTTGTGTTTTTTTAAATTTCTGCCAACAAAAATGTTTGTGACATCCCCTTCAGGATCGATTATAAGCTAGATAAACTAAACGATATAACGATGGTGGGCAGACCAGTGCATCGGAAAGAAAACGAAAGAGAAAAAAGCAGAAAGAAGATTATATGAGAAACTCCCGCTTAAGTTTACAAGGAATTTTCATGGCTGCCACAATAATTTTGCCAATGCCTCGTTTACCGCAAATGTTCGCTATATCGGCTAGCTGCGTCTGGGCGCCAGACAATAATTTTCGAATTCATGGCGGTTGTTGTTGAATCGAACGTTTGGTTACATCGAATGCACTGGCAAATTAGGGAGTATAAAGAAGGTATATGAGCATGAAAAGTAAATAGAAACGCTAATTGTATTTTCATACATTTTATTTTGTACAAATAACACACAAATATACTACTTGCTGGTGCTCGAAATTCGTGACGTAGACAGTTTAATAGAGAGTTTGCTACCATGAAATGTAGGTGCATGCTGTACGTTACGTAACATCCAAAGCCCTTTCTGGTGAGGGAAATCTATGTGTGTATTATTGTTACCATAACACATATAAAAATAACCAATTAACACACGTGTTTACAAAGGTTTATTATAGTACACAAGTGTGCCCGTAGTATTTCTTTTGTCTCGAGAAAAGCTTTTGTAGGCGCGAATCCAATTAACACCGAAAAGGAAAAAATGTTAACAATTTATGCAAGTCAAAAGGGAAACGGAAACGGAGTTCACGTTGTGGAATTTCGCGTTGCGGTGAACTTACAGTTACAACCTTGAAAATGTCACCGTCACACGATATAATATATTCCGTAACCCTGTGAATTATTATGTATAAGAACCTAATCTATTAAGATTTTATGATTACAAGATGTCTGTCACAAGTATGGCCCATGTCGTCTGATCTGTTGGCATGGAAACGGAGAAAAAACACGATGCCATTGCCAATTAAGGTTAATGATACGGTATGTAATAAAACGAATTTGTCGCAGCAATGCACGAACGTGGCAGCACAAATTTTGAGTTCACTCTCGCCTGCAATATGCCCTGTGCCTCGCTTTCCAGAAGGTTAATCACAGATTATATTTATTTAATAAATAATCAAGTGAGAACTGGTCATCTGCTGGACTGTGTCTATTGGCCACACACATAATCGCCAACATTACTAGCCAATAGGTAGTGGGTGGGGGAGCGCTTGCATATTATCGGGCCCAACAATAACTTTTAATGGGGTACCAATAATAGAATCGTCGGCAAGCGCAGACGTTCGCCAAGCAAGAAAGGGTTTAGGTTAACGCATTTTGTTTGACAAAGGAATCGAGTTTTTCCTCGATAAACTTTCTCATTTAAAGCTTTGCTCATTATTATTACTTCGTTACGGCGAGCGTTGCTTGTTTTCACTCAGTGACATTAAAACTGCGATATGAGCAAAATTCGCATATCAATTTATATTATAACTGGGCAGAATTTTCACAGAAATTCGCCGGCGTCCGTCAAGACTTTAATTAAAAAGTGTGAATGTCTCTGTCGGCTCTCACACCGTCGGCACATTGCGCCACGTACTGGTTAGATGAGTTCTTGGTCGCTTATTACACGGGAAATGCGAGAGGAACAATGACGAGGAACAAGTCTGAAAACATTACATGCCTTCGACAAAGCACAGGGAAATTACGGGCGAATCGGTCTGTCCTGGACACACCATAACGCCACAGAAAAAAGAGACAAAGTTTACCTTTACCATATATATTCCAATAAAATAGAAATATGCCGCATGCACTCTACGTCTGACCAAACCAGTCGTAGAACTGTAGAACTTTTCCAGGGCTACTCAATTTAAAATATTTGAGCACATAAGCACCGGAAAGGTGTCGATTTCGTTCCCGTTTCGTGTTTCGCGCGGAGCGTCGTGCCGCGTTAGCGTACAATTGTAGGAAATCTAATTGCCATCATAACATCTAACGACAAACAGCAGCGCACGGTACCCATATAATAGCTTGGCTAGGTAGAGTGGCAATTAATCTGCGACAAGGGATCAGACCTTTGCTCATGTAAAGATACGGGTACATAATTATTTTTCAGTCATGTAAATCTAGTGTGCATTGCGATCAGCCTGACATTTGCTAGTTCATTTATTTGTGTGAAGAAAATGCTAATTAAGAATTGTAAAAAAAAAGAACATTGGTGTGAGTTCTGGGACATACAACGCAAATACTGACAATATGAAATATAGTCGGGATTCTCAATCTCAGACAATTTTTCTATTGTATGCCATTTTGCCATGTGTATCACATTTCCTTTTGAAAAGTGTCCAAATAACCTATGCGAGACAAAAATCCCATCATAGCAGATACACAGTAGGTTTAGTTGTGCTTATCATTAGGAATTCATAGTTTTCCTTGTCACTACACTATACTAATACAATATGTTAAAAACATTCGGTTTTTTAGCAGCAAATATGAATACAACTTTATTCTTAGAAACAACAAATAACGGCTTTGTTCGTGCCACAAACATGCCTGTTTGTCTGCGTGGATGTGTCTGCGTGCGTGCGTGCGTGCGTGCGTGCGCGTGTGTGTGTGCTTATGTGCGTATGTGTGTGCGTGTAAGTAAGTACGCGTGTGCGTGTGCCTATTATTTACACACAGCCACGCGAATATAATCAGCAATACAAATCTCGATTCAATACATAGCCAAACAATGCTGTAACTCAACAACACGTATAATTTGCACGGGCAGTGACATAACCATGATGGTCGTGGTTGCAGATCAATGATACTTTTTCATAGCATATTCGTACCTTTGCGTGAACGAAACCCCCCCAGTTAAGCCATGCACATTCAACTGATATACTAGTAAATGATCATTACTGATCACATGCGGTTCCATATATAGCCTGAAACCGTGCTGTACATTACCGGGTATTCAGTATTACTGACGTAGGAACGCGCACACGCTGAGCATGCAAACTGACTGACAGAGTCGACAAAACAGACGGAACTACGTCTGCATAGCTTGCTGGCAAACACGGTACCGCACGTACGTACGCACGAACATACGCACGCATATATATTATGAAAAACTACATTTCGATCGTAAAGCATGGTAGCCATTGTACGCCGTGAGCGGGTTCGCATCGTACTTTTCGATCAAATTTTAGCTTTTGCGAATCATATTTCACATAGATTCGCAAACTGTCAATCGGTATTTTTGTTGTCGTAATCTGGATTGAATTGTATTTTTCAATGACCTTTAAGTTTCCTAGAAATCAGATCGTTTTCGTCTCGCAAAACGAGCATGTTTATATTTTTAATGTTTACATTTTTGCAATACTTGCTAATCAGTTTCATCTAATCGCTAATCAATTTCACCTTTTTAATTAGAAAAGTGCTATTCAAGTTTAAAATCCATAGCGTACGCTGATGGTAGCTCAGGAAAGCCATCATACCAAAAGCGTATAAAGAAAACCTTCTTAATACGCTCTTAATCATACTGATCACCATGAGGTTGAAATTAGATTTAGCGTTATGATTAGTGGCGATTAGTGTTAGGGTTAAGGACAGGGTTATGGTTAGAGTTAGGTTTAGGGTTATGGTTAAGATTAAGGTTATGGTTAGGGTTAGGATTCGGGTTATGGTTAGGGTTATGGTTAGTGTTAGTGTTAGTGTTAGGATTAGGATCCAGGTTATTGTTAGTGTTATGATTAGAATTAGGGTTATGGTTAGGGTTAAAGTTAGTGTTAGTATTAGGTTTAGGGTTAGGTTTATGGTTAGGGTTAGGATTAAGGTTATGGTTAGGGTTAGGATTCAGGTTATGGTTAGGGTTATGGTTAGTGTTAGTGTTAGGATTAGAGTTAGGGTTAGGGTTAGGATCAAGGTTAGTGTTAGTGTTAAGATTAGGGTTAGGTTTAGATTTATGGTTATAGTTAAGGTTAGTGTTAGTGTTAGGATTAGGGTTATGGTAAGGATTAGGATTAAGGTTAAAGTTAGTGTTAGAGTTAGGATTAGGGTTAGGGTTAGGATCAAGGTTAGTGTTAGAGTTAGGATTAGGGTTAGGGTAACGGTTGTGGTTATGGTTAGGATTAAGGTTAAAGTTAGTGTTAGAGTTAGGATTAGGGTTAGGGTTAGGGTTAGGATCAAGGTTAGTGTTAGTGTTAGGATTAGGGTTAGGTTTATGGGTATGGTTAGGGTTAGTGTTAGTGTTAGGATTAGGGTTAGGATTAGGGTTATGGTAAAGGTTAGGATTAGGGTTATGGTAAGGGTTAGGATTAGGGTTATGGTTAGGGTTAAAGTTAGTGTTAGAGTTAGGATTAAGGTTAGGGTTAGGATCAAGGTTAGTGTTAGAGTTAGGATTAGGGTTAGGGTAACGGTTGTGGTTATGGTTACGGTCAGGGTTACTACAAGGGATAGGGAGGAAGAAGGATATAGGAAAGAAGCGCAAAGATCGAACTAAAAGTTTGAATTGCAGGTGTTAATTTGATGGCGATCGGTTACGCAGGTTTGTG
>NW_014577217.1:502876-509847 GCF_000485595.1 Priapulus caudatus | reverse complement strand
AGCAGTCACGCAGTGCAACTAAGCCAATTAATTACCTTCTGTGCGCAGGGGTGATAGGATTGGGTCGGTTGGCTGGCGATATTTAGAGAGGACAACGGATGGTCACAGGCCTTCTTTTGTGCAGAATAACGGCTTACTATGGGATGGCGTGATTGCTGTTACGATGAAACCAGCATCGGCGGCGATTTCGCGTACAACATTTGAAATATAGGGTGGATTAGTGATTACTAATAAAACGAAGCCCCCCTCAGATCGACAGTGCTATTATATCAATACTAGCAGCTACCGCTATTATTATGAGCGGTCAATACTGCTATGCTATAGCTACCATAAACAGACTGTTCGTGATGTTAGACGACAGTCAAGCCATCTCGTAGTTCGGGACCACACTGAAAGATCAAGACGCCTTAAATAACTAAAAGAAGTACAAACTTACGACTCAGCGGCGTCACTAGGGTTGGTGTCACACGGTGCGGTAACTCATGGTGTCACCCCCATGGACCTCCTCCCATACCAGACCATACAGAATCCTTAGTAATGTTTTTTGTACTAACGTTACTCGTAAATCGTAATTTCCGTATATCACTGAATGTAAAGACAATAGTAGTGACATAAACAATTAGCAAAATTAAAATTACAATATCATACGCACTGCCGTAATGTATTTATATTTTGGCGTCACCCCCTCTGATGGTGTCACCCGGTGCTTTCGCCCCCCCCCCCCCGCAACCCCTTGTGACGCCACTGACATACGTAAATCCTCACTGTTCTCTAAATATACTGACTCTTAGTCTAAATAATCAGCACAGCGTGAATCATGATGTAGCCACTGCGCAAATTGTGCAGGTAATGTTTCTTGCTTTACACAGCAGACAACATGTAATTACCTAATAAAATCACAAATATCTAATATGTCTTGAAAAATATTCACAGGATGTGCGTTAAACTGTTAAAACCCCGGTTTGATATGAATTTATACTTGATATTGATACTGAAACCCCGCGACTGAAACTACACCTGTGATTTATAAAGTGAGTGTGAGAATATAAGTACTTGCAACTGAGTTTTAATATAAAATTCTAGAGAAATTCGGGTACCGTGTACCGGCAACCACTGATCGGCTACATAAAAATGTACAACACTTACCAACCACCCAACAAGCTGAACGTGCTGCCAAATTATACAGGGCATTGAAGAGGAGAGAAATGGTGGGGTAAAACGTGTTATTTTTACTTACTATTTTTACGCGATATTTTCAAGCTGAATTGCCTCGATACAACCATCATAACTTTTATTGCGCGCATTATAAAATCTATGGCGGTTGTCTATTCGGGGTCGCTATTATAACTCGCGCTAAAAGTAGAAGTCACTAGGACCCGCAAAGTAAAAATATTATGAGCCCAGCTAAAAGATTTCCTATAGGCCCAGCTATCGGATGATTCGCCAAAGTTATAGGAATTCCTGTTATTGGAAATTGACACTAAAATGGTGCTCTATATTATGCATTATGGCCATCAAGATTCAAGGCAAATATTTTAATACAAGAATTGCCCGAGACTTCACGAAAAAAAAATCATAGAGAGATTCTCTTTTTAAGTTTTTACTAGATTTTTTAATCTTGAACAGATATAAAACTTTATACGAATAGAACGAGAATAGAACGAGAACGAGAATACGAAGAGAACCAATTCACCTGGCAAGCAGGCGAATCTATATTTAATTACCTTAACAAACACATAAAATTAAGAGTTTACCGCTCATTTTCCAAGCTAAGAATGTAAGATTTCTATGCTTGCCCTGACATTTCATTTGGTAAAAAAATACATTTCTAATTCAATAGCGCAACTTCCTGCTTAACGATGAATGGAAAACATGCCAAAAACATAACAGCCGCTGAGCTGTATATAATAACAACATAATATAATAACATAATATTATTATTATATACAGCTTAGAAAGTGATATAACCGCTGATTCTATGACAACTACCTGCTGGACAACTACCACCCGGACAATTACCCCCTAGGACAACTACCACCAGGACAACTGCCACCTGGACAACTACCCCCTAGGACAATTACCCCACTAGGACAACTACCACCCGGACAATTACCCCCTAGGGCAACTGCTACCTGGACAACTACCCCATAGGACAACTACCACCCAGACAACTGCCACACTGACTACTACCCCCCTAGGATAATTACACCCCAGGACGATTACCACCCGGGCAATTATCTCCCGGACAATTAACGTAACAGTATGGTGGATAAATGTAAATGGGTAACAGTCCTGCGAGGGTAATCATGAAGTTGGTAAAAGTACGATGTGTACCGTGTAGTGTAGATGGGCCATCATTACTGTGCGGGGGGATAATTATCCGTGTGGTAGTTGTGCGGGTGGTAGTTGTCCGGGTGGGTGGTAATTGTCCTAGAGGGTAGCCGTCCGGGTGGTAGTTGTCCTAGGGGGTGGAAAGAAGCGCAAAGATCGAACTAAAAGTTTGAATTGCAGGTGTTAATTTGATGGCGATCGGTTACGCAGGTTTGTGCGAATGTTGTCGAGAGTTCTAAACCGAGATATAGGGATAAAGGATTACCCCTATATTGCAGACAACCTGTAATCGCGCTCGAGCGATCGAACCAAACGCAGCTTCCGCTAAAACATCGCAGAGTGACCGACCGGCTACCTTTCAACGCAGGTACGGTGTACTGTACGGAGTGATGACAGCATCGCAAGACTTCTTCGCTGCGCCGGTGAAATGCATCGCCTAGTTCTGCGAATCTACAGTACACGTAGTCAGACAAGCATGCACTCGCCGGCCTATATAACGTGAGAGCTTCATCCCGCGCTCAACCTCAAATGGCCCACGCAGCATCCCTCCCCCTCCTTCCTCCAACGCCGCAGGCGCACGTGACATATGACAAGAACAGGGTTGGCGTCAGCGCGAACAGGCACTCACCGCCTTCCGCGTGCCTATAAGCGTTTGAGCGATAAATACCGTATGAGACAAGACATGTTCGAGGGTTGGGCACTAAATGTATGACACAGTGTCTGTGAATATACCAATAGACGCCACTACCTATTAGCATCCTACAACGTCAATAAACATGTATAATTAACTTTATTGTATTGCTTATTACGTCTTATATAGAGCCGAACACACATCCTTAGAACATTCGAGATTATAGAACATGATCAGGAGAAACGGGTAAAGGACGGAAAACGAGTAATGTATAGAACAGATTAGGCTTACGAAAGCAAGAATATACTGAATTAGAATATTGAGCTAGATATACATATATGCGGGAAAGGTTGTGATTAAAGTCTTTAATCCTATTATGGAATTATCGTTTAATCCTATATATGGAATGTCTGGAATATTGCCATTGGTGTATTGTAAAGTAAGAATGACATAATTATGATGTAAACTATGTGATTCGGTCTCGTGGTATTAGTGCATAACATAATTATAGGGTTTTCAAATGATGTATAGCATGGAATGAACTTAGTACTTACACAATAAAGTGGTAGATGAAGCACTTCCAGCCGCTGGGACGCTCCAGGAAATTGTAGGCCGTTGCCTGCAATGTCGCCTTTGGGTGTTTGCCCCGGTGCTTCGTCTTACTCAGATCCGCCAGGTCGCCGAAATACTTCTCTATCGGTTTCGGAAAGTCCAGGTGCGAGAACTGGAACGGGATGATGGGAGGTGCGCCGCCCACCACCGGGTTCGCCGCGGAGTCACCAGGACTGAACGAGGGGTCGTCTCGCAGACGCTCCTTCTCAGCATCGGTGCCTTCATCCTGGAGATGGTCCCTATCCATGTCGGCTCGGCTCCCCAACTCGAACTGAACATTGGAGCTGGAGTTTGAACTCTTCATGTCGGCCATGTGGTTGTTTCCGTTAGGTTTTACCGTGCACATCGTTCCCTTCAACGGTACACCTTTTTGTGTATCTCTCTCTTTCTCGCTCTATCTCTCTTTCTATCTAGCTATCTCTATCTCTCTTTCTCCTCTCGATCTCTCTCTTCCTCTCTATCCGTCTCTCTCGCGAAGACCTCCGAGTGACTTGCTGACTCTGTAGCGATTACACTCTCTACATAGTGATGCGAGATCGTTGCAAACACAACAGAGGGTAGGCACACGACGTTTCAAAACATTCGTCTTTTATGCTACCGACGCCGTATCACTAACGAAATTCTAGAACGCCACATGACGTGGTATTCCCGTTGGGTTGGTTAGCCCTACATCTAAGCGTTTCTGTAGGCACGCATATCTATTTTCCGTACACAAGCGGCTACTCTTAAAACCGACTACACCGTTCCACGCATTGTTTCTGAGCCACATACGAAGTGTGCCGGTTCGTCTGCCCCCAGCGAAGCGCGTTCACACGCCACCATTAATCCCAGCCGTACGGCGGTGCGGTAGCACCGAGATAAACACACGCGGAAGCGTACCACGCGTACTTCTAACCGGCAAATACTGCCTCGAATGCATGTTCACTGCGCCTGCTATACATCTGCATGTCAAACCGTCCGGGCAGCAGCGTTAGAAGCACCCAGACGCGCATCCATCCTTCACTCGCCGGCTCCGCGTTCGCAATCGATGTCATGCGCGCTTCTCGTCTGCGTCACGGATTTTCCCGCTTTTTCCGCGTCTCACGGATGCTACAGGCGGCGCAAGACGCGAGCCCGTGCTACCACAGATATCAGCGTCACTTGAGCGCCTCCGTGCCTCTGGCTGGCATCAGCAGCTGCCGAGCGATGTGTGCGCTAGGCATTTAACCGCGCTGCTGCTCGCTCGCACATGCTCAGTTTACAGCGAGAGGAGAGTGCGGTGAATGGATGCAGGGGGGCGAAAACAAAGGCGAACATCTGCCTTGCGTGTGGGGCGGCAGTGTATGTTTGTTTAGGGGGCCTATTCGTCGACACTTTCTCCTCGTGGGGTCCTGCTACGACATAGTAGTAGTACGCTGTAGAATAGCGGCGCGAATGCGTTTGATGTACACGTGGTGTATCCTCTAACGTTAGCTTATACCCGTTCCTTATACGATTTTCGTATCACGAGGGGGAGGAAGAGAGAGATGTATAGTATACGATCTAACACTTGCAATTGGTGACGGAGGCAAAGCTCGTATGTAATCTTGGTTCTTGGCATTCCCCGTATACCATGCCATACACCACAATTACATCGTGGGATTTTGTATGACTAACCTATTCTTTATATCACAATGCACTATTGTATCACAACCGTATATAAAACACAATTATTGGCAATAAAAACGGATACGAAAATAGACATATATCTGTCTACTGAAACAAAGCATTCCATCTACAAATAACCTACTAGAATTATTCCTCATTCAGTTCTATAGCAATGTCTGTTTGAATCGTGTGAATAAACAGCGTGTAGGGAGGACCGCTTGATTACATTTGTGATATTAAGCGGCTGTAAGGACCTTAGAATCGTTAGTACAATGCTTATAGGTTTATAAGAGTGTAAAAATAGCCTCAGGTAGGCTCTTACTGCATGTGGCGACGTTCATCGATATAAACACGTACCAAAAACACACGCGCGGTGCATTAGCCCACTAGCCATGTGAATTTTGTATAATTACAGTAGTCTCTCATATTACAGACGCGCAGCTTGCAGAAAATCGATCATCTGAGTAATTTGTAAATAATGAAAAGTAAATTCGATGTCACGGAAATACGAAAATTGTTAAAATAGTCAACATAGAAATCGCAATTCACCGTGATCGCCGTATATTTGGTGTGGGCATACGCACATAAGCACACATGCACGCACATAATCACACATGCACGCACGCAACCAAGCACGCATTGACGCAAGCGAATATAGGCCTATACATATAACCTGTCAGTCATGCACATCACGGACACTAGTCACTAATACCCTACTAAGTAAATTGCAACACGAGCCATACATTTGGTCCGTACTAAGTAAATGCAGCAGTCACGCAGTGCAACTAAGCCAATTAATTACCTTCTGTGCGCAGGGGTGATAGGATTGCGTCGGTTGGCTGGCGATATTTAGAGAGGACAACGGATGGTCACAGGCCTTCTTTTGTGCAGAATAACGGCTTACTATGGGATGGCGTGATTGCTGTTACGATGAAACCAGCATCGGCGGCGATTTCGCGTACAACATTTGAAATATAGGGTGGATTAGTGATTACTAATAACACGAAGCCCCCTCAGATCGACAGTGCTATTATATCAATACTAGCAGCTACCTCTATTATTATGAGCGGTCAATACTGCTATGCTATAGCTACCATAAACAGACTGTTCGTGATGTTAGACGACAGTCAAGCCATCTCGTAGTTCGGGACCACACTGAAAGACCAAGACGCCTTAAATAACTAAAAGAAGTACAAACTTACGACTCAGCGGCGTCACTAGGGTTGGTGTCACACGGTGCGGTAACTCATGGTGTCACCCCCATGGACCTCCTCCCATACCAGACCATACAGAATCCTTAGTAATGTTTTTTGTACTAACGTTACTCGTAAATCGTAATTTCCGTATATCACTGAATGTAAAGACAATAGTAGTGACATAAACAATTAGCAAAATTAAAATTACAATATCATACGCACTGCCGTAATGTATTTATATTTTGGCGTCACCCCCTCTGATGGTGTCACCCGGTGCTTTCGCCCCCCCCGCAACCCCTTGTGACGCCACTGACATACGTAAATCCTCACTGTTCTCTAAATATACTGACTCTTCAAGGGTAGAATTTAACTTTTGAAACCACTCACAATTTTTTGCGAGCGGGTCAAATTTCAACTCGCAAAATCCGAAACACTGTCGCATTTTTAATATTATTATTTTTGTAGTGTATAATATGCTAACACTAATTAAAAAAGTTATCTTTTTAGCTACTTTATAAATGTTATATAATGTTGAGACAACTTTATTAAACCTGGCTACCAAGCGTGAAGATAGG
>NW_014577217.1:489549-500887 GCF_000485595.1 Priapulus caudatus | reverse complement strand
ATTATTTAAGGGCAGAGACTACAAAAGGCTGCTAAGCCACTGTTGTCCGGGGGTAGTTGTACAGGGGTAGTTCAACGTACAGGGGTAGTTCAACTATGTAGTTGTCCGGATACGATATAACAGCTTATCTAAAAGGGCCGCTGCTCTCTATTGCCTGTTGCTTCTGCGAATGCTGCTACTTCTGCAACATATCCTGTTGCTGCTGCCATCTGCCGTGACGATTGTTGTTTAAACTCTGCTATTATTACCGAGTACTAGTGTTACAAAAATGCCGATATATGTGGTTTATCTATTGTTGAAATTGCGGGGATAGTACTTGATGGCCAACAAATATCTATCATTAGTCAACAACTTGAATGCAGAGAACAGGACAGACAACGGAAATCCATAGTAAATTTGGCGCCATTGTTGGGATACATGCATAGAAATATAACATGCATAGAAGTATAATAATGGATACAAGCTGCTTTGGTTGCAAGCTGCTGTTGCCCTAGCTATAGGCCCTAGCCCTCCGCTCCGCCACAGGCCTGTACGTGTAATAACACAGACTCACACAATTTACAATGAGAAATATCTATTGCAATGTCTAATTACTAAAAAGAGCGCTAGTCGTCTCGAATTTCACTATATACTTACTGAATCATATGGTTAGACCCATGTTTTCACATGCCCTCTCTATGCTTGGAGTAATCAATGAAATCATTCTGGCATCAAAATGATTACTCCAAGCTCTGTGCTAGAAGTTTATTATTTCATTTAAAGTAGCAAAGGCACGTCACACACGGGCTGCGTAAACAATGATCCCCCCGTGCCCCAACGTACATACTGTAGACGTGCATCTTTAAATACATGTCTAGACGCATTGTCTAGCTTGTTTGATACAATGTATAACATCACAATTACGCACAAGTCATAAACTAGTGTCAGTACACCGCAAGTCGAAAATGTTAATGTGTGAAGAGTTATCACATCGACATTAAAACGTTACGCAGGAAAACGATTTTATATCATTTCCATAAATATGGTTAGGGCAAGCGAAACAGGATAAATAACTAAAAGGATAGTGTTTAGCTAGTCAGGGGTGAACATAGTTTATGATAATAGATATACATAATTATGCTCATGAGGGGCTCATGACAGCACCATGAATATATAAAACCCACTGACATGTGATACAGCTCCGTGATACAAAGTTACAAACACATAATTTGGAACACACAGTGAACAGCCAGCTTAGCATTTACCAGCATATTGCATCGCAGCGCCACCTTTGGTTATGTTTTTCGCCCAACAACGTTTTCGGCAAATAATCACGCGTTTGTCGAGATGTGGGTGCCAAAGTGTATATGATTTTTAATCATAAAGTATGCTGCCAAAATGTTTTAATTCACCTGACTTTGACCATAGATATATAAAAACACAATATTTGTGTTTAAATACAACCGAATGCGTTTACATATGATATTTATGTTTATATTTGTTATAGCTATGTTTTGACAAATACAGCCAAAATTGGCAAAAACGCTTCATTGTACAGAACGGGAGTTTAATTATCCGAAATGCACATAATTCAAATTTGCGTTTTTATGAATTAAGGAACGTGCCGAACATTGTCTTGAAAGTTGAATTAGAAGCGCTGATACTGATACATATGCTACAAAGCAATAAACATTTCGCATCCAACTCCAACAAACAGCGTTCCCAGTTTTTCAGTGATATTTTTCTTGATTCCAGATAAATGTCATCTCTAACCCATCAGCTACACATTGTAAAGAAGTTTTCAGACTTGATGTTGTCACGTCATTTTAAATAAACAAAAATAAAATCAACCACGTGAATAATTCACGCGATCACGTGATCATTTGCGCAAACACGCGATCATTCACCACAAACAAACGGCCTTGAGATCCAGGACCCTGCGTTTGAATTTTAGAAACAATAGGCCTACTGCTATACTTTGTATCACAGCGGCAAAATTTTAACCGAATACCGAACAATGATTTCCATAGCAGGAAATCAAACGGATATACCGTGAAAGCAAACTAGTAACGTGTGGTATGGATTCTAGATGTCTGGAAGCTGATGAGCGGGCAATGTTTACCAGAAATGACAATACACGTCCAGGTAATGGAAAACATTTTATTTTCTGTACAAAACGTTACAATACAATATCATTTTTACAAAACTAAAATCTCTTTGGTCGGAATGTGAACGTTTTACAGAAGTAATCAGAATATTGTTTCAAGTACCACTACCGAAGGTGACAGACCCTTTCTAATAAATATAAATATAACAAATTATAATAAATAATAAATTGTAATACTACATGCAAATAGATTTAATGTCTGGAATCATGAAATTAAAAATATGTAATTCTGCCAGAATGCTGCAAAAATAATTGCTTATGAATAGTTTTGAAATTTTTACAATTTAAAAATGTAGTGGTTGAAATATATTGACTGTACAGTACCAGTGGAATGAACAAACAAATACCCAGTCCTCAATGTATCCTTCACAATATAAATTCAACTTCTGCAAAATAATTTACCAGGGTCCACCCAATACAATAACTGCAGGCACAAAACCCAACATGTAGAAAATTACTGTTTCACAAGTCCTCGATTTCCAGACACTCGAGAGACTGATATTAATAAATAACATCGCCATGCACAGCAAACCGGACCAAGCAGTTTGGCTTGTGAGCAGATACGTTTCTTGGCTCACCTTTACATTATAAAACGACATAAATTATCAACCTTTATTTCCAACTAAAAAAGAAAACAAACAAAAAATGCCAAACACTACTAAGGATAATTAAATAATCTACCTCATAATTTTAAGTTACAAAAACACTAAATTTAGTGCAAAATTTTTAAATATCATTATTGAGAAATATCACATGGCACAGCTCATTCAGCTTGTGATGTTATCATCCCTGACACTAGTATTGGAAATATGTAAAAACATATCCAGTAGCCCAAGAACCAACAACAAACAGTAACCCGTGTCATTATAGTTTTCTAGTTCATGGGTTAATTAAGGTTTAATACCAAAGTTGTTGAAGATGGGCAACCTGATTCCACGGGTGCTGTCTTGTAGATAGTTGGTACGATTTTGCTCGGGAACCGGCTGCAGGAGCAGCCTGCTCTGAGGAACTTGATCGATCGAAACAGACTTCAATGCCAATGCGAGGGCGTCCTGGTCGAATGCAAACAAGGTCTTCTCGTTTTTCGGGGACAGTGATCCTGGACTAGAGAGCGGCGACTGGGACAGTGAGCCGCTGCTGTACGACAGGCCGCTGGAAATGGACGACCTCACGTGCTGCTGCTGCAGTGCCACCTTCGGCTGCTCGTAGCTCTCCTCCTGGATGTTTTCGTCAGGATTGTGTACGAAGTGACAGCGCGGTCCATAGGGACATAGTCCCGTCGTGTGAAAGGTGCGGCACATCTCCGTCTTATACTTAGGGTGGCGCGGCAACACGCGCAGCTCATGAGCACCGTGAGCAAACTGGCACTTCTCTCCGTACTTGCACGCTCCAGTCTCCTCGAACGGCCTGCATAGCTCCGTCTTGTAGCGACTGCTCTTCACACGATCAGGAGGCGGCTCGCTAACGCTGCGGTCAAACCTCCTGTGCAGAGGAGGCGATGCAGAATCTAAACCTCTGGAAATCGCTCGGGACTCCTGTGCAGACGACACACGACAAACCTATTTTGAAGAAGGAATCCCATCGTTAGCTTACTAGTATTGACAGAATAAGCAAGATACAATATCGGTGCATAGAGATCTCACATAAGCTTGGAAACATATTTCCAAATAATCATCATATCATATATGATATTTTATCATTTTTATACCTTCACATAAAGTAATTGAAATACTTTTTCACGACAAGAATACCACCATATATTATTTCAACAAATTTTGTGCCTAACTCAAAGCAAAAAAGTTTAAAGTGCATAAAACATTGTGCCGTGCTTCAATTACGGTTTCAATTTAGGATTCACTGTACACTGTACAGTACAACCAAGCCATTGGCAAAGCACTCAAAATAGTTACACACCTGGGCATGAAGTTGCTCTTGGAAATGGAATGAAGCCAGTGTGGCTGCAGCCCTGTCAGCCAGTAGCATGTCCACCTGTTGCTGCTGCTGCACTAACTTCTCCTGCAATATGCACAATTACAAAATGAAGAAACAGTAATGCTAGCTAACACTCACTGCAACCATAAATCCTATTTCTCTTCTTATGTTATCAAAAATTTATGACCGCCTAACTACAACATGGGTGTTGTAGGGCATATTCTAACACGAAACCTGAATTAACGATAGCTATTATTTTGTTGTTTGCAATGCACCTAGACAGAATTAATAATTCGAAATAGTACTGAAATTTTGTACACATTCGTGACGATGGGATGACAAGGGTTCACAAATAGCACACACAGTTACAGTACACTGTAGCTCTAGAACTATATCAGTCCTGCGGCGGAGCGGAGGGCTATATTTCTAGAGCTAAGTACACTGTGACCGTACAGCACTTCAGATGAAACTACGTTTACTAATTACATTGTTACTGCCTGCTTGTTACTTCAGCGGAAATAGTGAAGGTAGCACGTATTTCATGGTTCAAACGTTCCCCAAGCTAGGAAGCTAAACTACTGGTAAAACTGACCAATTTGTAAACACCGCAGTTAAATCTTGATTTTGGTAAATCAACTACAACTTTGCCTTTGGCACCACTCCACCAGTCTCAAAGTCCACATGAAAGTCAGTTAGTAATAATATTGCTTACCTTTAACACAATAAGATCACCCATTCCTACGGGTACTTGTGGTGGTGTTAACATTTCTACGGATATTGAGGTTTTGCAAAACATACACCAACGAAATTTTCCTGAACTTGTCCAGCTGAGGCGAGTGTTCCAATGTGACAGCGCGCGGGAAATATTCGCGCTATACACACCGCGTGGTCCTAATAAAGGCGGGCCGTTCCTATTATCTAATCGCTGGAACCAATCACGAGGCTGCGCTGTTGTGATGACGCGCTACGCTATGTGACGTCAGGAATCCGCCATATATGGCATTGGCTATGGCCACACCAGGTCCACACCCAGTGAAACGTGTTACAACTTACATGTTATCTAGTAACCTCGTGAATATTAGTCTTCAAAGTCCAAAGGACTATATACAGATGGCGGAAAGAGACTAAGTTGATTAAATAAACAGTATGTCAATTTACACCAATAGATATGTAATAAATAAGGAGACTAAAAATATCAAGAGCTAATTCATTATATATACATTATGTATAATTAGCTCTTGAAAATATCAATATATACGTCCTCATCTGACGTGTATAACGGCATTTCATCTCGTAGTCACATGTACCTCGTAAAAGTCTTTCAAAGTCCACACGACTATTACGAAGTGAAGATCGAGAGACCTGATATATATGATTGTAATATCTAGGAGTTAATAAAATCAAAATCATAATACTTGCATATATAGATCAGTGCATAGGTAATTTACCAATCTGTAGTGAATTAATGAATGACATACTACAGGGGCGGATCCAGAGGGGGGGTCGAGGGGGTCCGGACCCCCCCCTTTTTACCACAAAAAATAGAAGAAGCATACACACACACGCACGCAACGCACGCACGCTTACGCACCGCACGCACCGCACGCAGACGCACGCACACAAACACAGGCAGCACACACGCGACAACACACACACAGGACACACACACACACACCACACACCAACACACCACACTTCTCTTATCATTGTCTGGCCATTAAAAAAAGATATTGTTTAGCGCTAGTTTTTTCTGATAAAAGATGTACTTATATATATATATGCTAAATTGCTGTTATAAAAACTAGAACATGGGCAAGAGAGGGGTCCGCAGGCCTCCGGGGAACCGGTATTGAATAAAATTTCTTGCATTCTGACATCAAAAATTATGCTGCTCAGATGCTCTCAGAATGCACCAATTTTTTAAAAGTGCGTTGGCAAGTAGAACGCGAACAAACAATGAGACAGTATCGGCTGGTATCGCCGACGTAACCAACACACCAAACGCTGACGTAACTTGCGCTGAAGTTTGCAATACGAACTACAATATATTAATAAGGCGATGCGTTCGTGCGGTTCCAAGACCTGAAGTATATCTAGTATGTATATATATATTATATATAAGAGTTATGTTACTTAGTCGTTTTCGCAATGTTACACGTGCATCGGTGTATGCGCGACGTACACGCACCAAACGCTGACGTAATCTTGCGCGAAGTTTGCAATGGAAACTACAATATATATATAGCGATGGTTCGTGCGTTCCAAACCTGAAGTATATCTAGTATGTATATATATATAAAAGAGTTATGTTACTTAGTCGTTTTCGCAATGTTACACGTGCGCGAATTGTGTGAATCATTCATTTTGGATTATCTATAACGCATTGTAATTTGTTTTTGATTATTTGATTCTATTCCAATGGTCTGCTGACCTGGATAAAGAGATGTAATCTCGAAAGCTTGTCAAGTTAGGACTTAAAACCCTTATTCTATAACATTGACTTTGTTTATGATGATATATATAGTATATATATATATATATATATATTGTTATGTTCGGTACAAAGTTAACTGCTGCCGTACTCTGAATGTAAAAGAATATCGCATAGCAGAGCTATTCCAAAAAAAAGTAACTTATTAAAATTACGCGGTGGCTCTCCGCGTTGGTTCCTATTCAATCTTGTCATAATTTATACGTTCTCCCGATAAAAATATACATGCAGGCCAAACTGGCCAATACGAAAAGTCTTGCGACTATATACATCTATATATATTAGAGAATTTCGTAGACGAAGTTCACGTTCGCGTGGACTGAACGTGAAAAGACTGGCGGGCGATCATTGTACCTCGAGTTGCAACTTGTGCATATTAATTTAAAAGCAGGCTTTCATAGATTGATTATATATAGCAAATTAACATAGGATAAATAATGATATAGTATATTATCACATTCGTTATATACATAATATAAATCGAAGGATAAGTATACACAGCAAGAATGCGAATGTGTGGACACACGCGCGCGAACACACGCACACGCGCGCGCACACGCACACACGCGCGCGCGCACACGCACACACACACACGCGCGCGCACACGCACACGCACACACACACACGCGCGCGCAGAGTTATCGGGTTAGCAATAATCGCGCTTCTATACTAGACCGGAAAGAGGAAACTCGTTATCGGCACGTGTACAGATCTGGGAAAGTAAGTACATCCTCTAAACCTTTGGCTGTTACTCTCGCAATCAGCTCCCGCTAAATGCCGCACGCGATGAAATTTTGGATATAAGCTATAGGGGGCCTATATCTATCCATAATGTATACAGATGTTGGTAAAATAGTCTCGCTGTAGTAGTCACGTATTATAGCGAAGCTCTAGTAAAAATGGTGTGTGTCGTGTGAGCCATTATTATAATTCCTGTAAACTCACTCGATACAGCAAGACCACGCAAATATCGAACATTAATTTTAATTAATGTATTGAAAAACCATATATAATTGTATTTAAAAACTGCCCCTGTTGTCTTTAACAAATAGAATGCGTGTGCAATTTCGTAAATTGCAAATTTGCAACCTTTTCCACTGCGATCCGCAGTGTGGATCTATCGATTTGATCCACTTCTCTCTCCGTCTTCGTTATAGTCCCCAGGACTTTTGAAGACTAACATTTGTGAGCTTATGAGGTAGAACAGATGAACGTGCCTACAGAACGGGTCCGGTTCAAATACTATTGCTGCCTAAAGAATGCACCTGTACACTTTCCGTCTAAACTCGTGATGTCATTTGCTATTTTTGGCACCAAGGACGTAAATGGAGGGCAGCGCAGGAACAGCCTACACCACAGCGTTGATAACAACCTATTACAACAGACACGTCGTTGTTGCACGGACTGCGCGAGTAAAATGATGTATGAAATGCGTCAATCGAGAACATGGGATACACAAACTGGTATTTGCGCAAACACGGCCTTCGATCTCCTAGTACAGTACGTTGGTGATACGTTACAGGATATGAGCTGTTTCAAGATTACACAACGCCTACTAAGAAATCCAGCTCACATGACGTAAAGGCAAAAACATCACATTCACGATAATGATATCAAGAGATAAATTGCTGCTATCAAGAACGTATTCAGTGTGCTCTTAACTACACATTTTCGTACATCTTTTCAACTTATTTCCCAAATTAAAGCATTTTAAAGAAATTCCAGGGACCATTTTTTAGTTCATATTATGAACAACTTATGGTTAAAAGTTTAGGTCCCAACTCTTTGCTGTTTCTGAGAAATAACAAAAACGCATTTTTTTGTATAAATTCACAATTTTTGCCGTCACTGAATTAGCGATGAATTAAAAAAAAAAATTCATCGAGAGCGTAGCGAGACATCTCTCTCATGTAATGGATATGACTTTGGTTGAATTTGATGAGCAGTTATGTTGCAATGCTCTTTATAGTGTTACCCGTCCGTAACCTTAACAGTATCCTTTTAATACGCTCTTGCTGCTATCTATGTTGCATCGCCGTTAGCGTATATACGTACGGTAATGTAATAGAACTAAATAAGACTTGCCAATGACTTTTTGTTCGTCATATCCGCGTGATGGTGACTCGAAACGATATATCTCTTTCTCAACTAATTCCGCAGGTTACTCAATGCCTCGAAAAAAGTATTTATGGGGCGATGTATAGGCCGGTATACGTGTGTCACGTAGGCCTACATCTGTATTAGAAGTGCGTGTCTGTATTTGTGTGTGCGTGCGTGCGTGTCTGTATTTGTGTGTGCGTGCGTGCGTGTCTGTATTTGTGTGCGTGCGTGCGTGCGTGTCTGAATTTGTGTGTGCGTGCGTGCGTGCGTGTCTGTATTTGTGTGTGCGTGTGTGCGTGCGTGTCTGTATTTGTGTGGCGAAGGTGGTGTATGCCTGTGTCTGTTCACTGCCGCGGACAAAACATACACTTATTCATGTTAAATAACTACAGATTCGTGCTCTATGCTCCGCTCGAAACTTTTGCCAGCTCTATGATGCGAATTTCTACAGAGTAGTCGGATCCCGTTTCATACACAAAAATGGCCGACGGCGACCATGGCTACGCCACTAGCTGAATGGCACAATTACACAACACGAATAATTTGTACTTCTAATGCTTTCTATAATGCCAAAAAAGCCTTTTCTAGAGACGAAATAGTGCAACGGTGAACAATTGCGGATGCTTACTTGTTGTACACCTCCATAGCCTTCAATGACATTCATGATTCATTTTTTAGTGGTTGCTACTGATGTCATGAATATTATTTAGCGAAAGATGGCGCCACCGTATATTATAAATTATATGATATAATTCTGGGCTCTTTGTATAATATTTAAATTTACTACGTCACGAATTTTCTATGGTAAAATTTGTAAAAAAAATTCCCCATTTTTTTACATTAAAAGTAAGAACTAACGGGACTAAACGTATCGTCAAATTCTACCTGAAAGATTGTTTCTCAACTAGTTAAAATCCAAAAAACCTGGACGATTTGATATTGTGTATTGACATTAATTGCTTGCCAGGGTATGTATGAGTCACGCAGTGTATGTTCACATCGAACAAATATAGTAAAATAGGAAGTATAATGCAGCAATTTAACCTAAAAACGTGAACAGAATTACTTATATTTTGTGAAAAAGGGAAATATTTTTTTAATTTTACTATTTACTGTACGTAATAAACTTTAAGCAGATAGGGCATTGGTTTGTTATAAAAAACTACCATGATCGACTTGGTAGTCAAGTTGGTAGTTTGCCTGTACATTGACTACACTTTCATCAGATACATGGATTGCCCCTTCAGTTCGTTTCTAGGAATTTAAGGATATAGAATATCTAGAAAGCTTGTTTTTCTTTTCTGGGCCCTTGTATAATATTACCCGCTGTAATTGGTATTATACATGTGAATTTCTCCTAAATTGCCAGAAAACGGCTAGCTAAGTTTACTACTAATTTACTCTCACAGAGATGCGTCCTTGTATGTATCGTTCTGGAATATATGCATACCGAATGTATTGAAGCAAGTTTGTCTCACTTCAAGGCTATTGAATAATTGTGACAATTTACAGTTATGTAAAGTGTGATGATCGAAATTTCAATGAATTTATAGTAATATCAGCTAAAATTCCCAATGTAGTACAACATGTTTGGATGTTTAATTACAGTTACAGATCATTGCTGGAGCATTTTGAAGCTGTGTCGTTGTGGATGCATTGTTCAGCCTGTTTTGTGTCGTCCACTGCAGCAGCGGTACAGCCACAGAGCTGAGAAAGGTTATTTGGGGAGGAACACATGGACTGCCTCAGGATTATGCGTGTACTCTGACCAAGTAAGTTGAGCATCTAACCTATGTAGACCGAGAAGTGCGTGTGAAGAAATGGCTAACCATAGCAGATCTGTTTAATTGAATAGAGAGAATTACCTTGCTATTTATTCTAAAACAGCTAACAGTTAAAAATGTTAACTACAGCTAACAGTTTGATTATTGTTATTATTTTCAAGCTTCCAGTTGCATTCTCTGCATATCTTCATCCTAACAGAAAACGGATGTTGACCTCGACTTTGTATTTCCGTGTACTAATTGTCAAATAAGTACATCCTGAGACATCTCCAATCAGTTACCTTGTAGCTGTGCGCCACATTTCTAATTTCTGTTTTTGCGAACTTTGATCCTAAATGCCAAATATATGACATGAAATACAATATGAGGTCAAGATCAGAAAGAAGATGTTGCTGCAACTTTCTAGAGTAAACAACTGGTGTAGTTAGTACGAAATTTTAAATACTTACAAACTTAAGAGAAGGTAAAAGCATACAGAGGTAGAATATAGAAAATTAAATAATGATCATTAACTGCTTTAGAAAACTAAACCCAGGTAAACCATGGTAAACCATTAGGTAATGTACTGCATATCGTACATAGTATAAAGTTGCACTCGTTAATAAAAGGGTACGCCAAGTGAAATGCTACAGTGATAATTGTTTTGGTAGATACGTTTACTATCAGGAACATTAATTAATGAGAACTATATTGCAGGCATTTTTGCTATTTAACTGTGATGAAAAAAACTGTACAGGTGGTGTAGCTTTGCATGTACATAACTGTTCCCAGTGTGAAGGTCGTGTCCTCATCATTTTCAGGAACTAAGCCAGACACATTTTGAGTACAAGCAGGGAAGCACAGCAGAGACACTAGGATTCGAACTGTATGTCAATGTGCCACCAG